>NC_052311.1:1994638-2011248 GCF_016432855.1 Salvelinus namaycush
AGAGAATACTACAGACACAGTGGAATCATTGAACAAAATATGAAATGTATTGATGAAATACAATAAAATCACAACATAGGTTTCTTTGAATCAAAGCAAAAATAATTTGCAACAAAAAAGAAAAAACTACAGTAAAACGTCAACTGCTGTGTTCCTCACCTGGCTTACTGTAAAACGTCAACTGCAGTGTTCCTCACCTGGCTTACTGTAAAACGTCAACTGCAGTGTTCCTCACCTGGCTTACAGTAAAACATCAACTGCAGTGTTCCTCACCTGGCTTACAGTAAAACATCAACTGCAGTGTTCCTCACCTGGCTTACAGTAAAACATCAACTGCAGTGTTCCTCACCTGGCTTACTGTAAAACGTCAACTGCAGTGTTCCTCACCTGGCTTACAGTAAAACATCAACTGCAGTGTTCCTCACCTGGCTTACTGTAAACCGTCAACTGCTGTGTTCCTCACCTGGCTTACTGTAAAACATAAACTGCAGTGTTCCTCACCTGGCTTACTGTAAAACGTCAACTGCTGTGTTCCTCACCTGGCTTACAGTAAAACATCAACTGCTGTGTTCCTCACCTGGCTTACTGTAAAACGTCAACTGCTGTGTTCCTCACCTGGCTTACAGTAAAACATCAACTGCTGTGTTCCTCACCTGGCTTACTGTAAAACGTCAACTGCAGTGTTCCTCACCTGGCTTACTGTAAAACGTCAACTGCAGTGTTCCTCACCTGGCTTACTGTAAAACGTCAACTGCAGTGTTCCTCACCTGGCTTACTGTAAAACGTCAACTGCAGTGTTCCTCACCTGGCTTACTGTAAAATGTCAACTACAGTGTTCCTCACCTGGCTTACTGTAAAATGTCAACTGCAGTGTTCCTCACCTGGCTTACTGTAAAACATCAACTGCAGTGTTCCTCACCTGGCTTACTGTAAAACGTCAACTGCAGTGTTCCTCACCTGGCTTACTGTAAAATGTCAACTACAGTGTTCCTCACCTGGCTTACTGTAAAAAACAACGGATTGATTACTGTACTTCTATATTTCCATCAACCCTGTCGTGTGGATTTAGCCCACAGGTTCTCATCCATATCACAATGGATGTTTTAATTAGCCAAACATCTTGGGAAGAATCTTCGGGCGAATCCAGGCCTGACGCTGGTCTGCGTTATGTCATTGCATGCGTCATCCATGGCCTGGAGAGAAGGGTGGCTTGTTCGTGAGGGCGCCTATCATATACCTTCCACCTCCATGTGGAGACAAATTCATCAATCGGGTTAAGGAAAGGAGAGTATGGGGGTAAGTACAGGGTGGTAAATTGTAGATGGGCCTGAAACCATGCTTGCACCATTTGAGCATGGTGGAACCTGACATTATCCCACACAATGACATAGGTCACGCCATCAGCTCTACAGACCTGATTTAGCTCATCAAGGAAGGTTACATTCGAACAGCGAATTATGTGGCTGCCTGCAACTCAATATATAGAGCATATAGAGTAGAGAGCTTTAGATGTTGTTCGACCAAACATTAGAACGGGCAAGATGCGTAATCTAAGCAACTTTGACCGTGGTATGATTGTTGATGCCACACATGGTGATTCCAGCATCTCAGAAACAGCTGCCCTCCTGGGATTTGTACGCACTACAGTCTCTAGAGTTTACAGAGAACGGTGCGATAAACAAAACACATTCAGTGAGCGGCAGTTCTGTGGGCAAAAACCACCTTGTTAATGAGAGAGGTCAGAGGAGAATGTCCAGACTCATTCAAGCTAACAGAAAGGCCACAAATACTCAAATAACAGCTGTTTAAAACAGTGGTGTGCAGAAGGGCATCTCTTAACGTACAGCACCGTGAATAATTCAGGCTGTTGTGGAGGCAAAAGGGGGTCCAACCCAGTACTAGATAGGTGTACCTAATAAAGTGGCCGGTGTACAGTAATGTCAAATCTGAACACATGGTCTGGAAAAGTGGTACATGGGACCATAGAAACCGTGTCTAATAAAGAATGATGATGAAATATCACAGCCATAGATAATGAGGTCTAATTGGTTCATGTTCCACGGTAATTGGTGTCAATGGATCTCGTTATCCTGAAACTTGATCTAAACATGGAATATTGTTTGTCAGTTTCCATAAAACTCTGCATTAAGAGTAACGCAACAGTTACTTATCATTTTGATCAGTTGTATCAATTGATAGTGAGATCATTGTAATCAAATGAATAGACAGTCATTTCAGATGTAATGTGTGAATTGCATTTTGAAATGGTAATATTTTGATGTTAAAGTTGTGTCATTTTGAACAGGTGATTTTAGTTCAATGAACAAATGATCTTAGCTGTATGTGTTTTGTATCCAAGCAATTGGAAAAAGTGTTACGAGTTTTGAAAAATGTGCATTTTGATCATCGGTTGGTGAGTTTTGTGTCTAGGATTTTGAAAAATGACATCAAGTTTCTAAAATTAGTGCCAAAGTGATTGTAAAAAAAAAACTGTAGGAGCGTTGATGAAACGTGAATGTAGGTTTCCTGACTACTTCATTGGAAACTTTTCTTTGCTTTTCATCGAGGGGAAGAAGGCGTGTGTGAGGAAGACAGGATGCAGCTTTAATTAACCTTGTCAGAGGTGTGCAAACAGTATTTCCAGACTCGTACAGTAAACCGTTTACTCAGTGCCCTATGGGTCTTCACATCTCCCAATAACACAACCAAAAGGTAAACAAAGAGACTAAATCAAATCGCTGATTACATTTATTCTGGCTTTCACTTTTTTGCTTGTTTCATTTGATTTCTCTTTCGGTGAGAAAGTGAAATATTCCGAGAGCTGTCAAACATTTATCCACTCACTCTGTGTGAAGAATACACCATGTATACTCTGTGTGAAGAATACACCATGTATACTCTGTGTGAAGAATACACCATTTATACTCTGTGTGAAGAATACACCATTTATACTCTGTGAGAAGAATACACCATTTATACTCTGTGTGAAGCCATACACCATTTATACTCTGTGTGAAGAATACACCATGTATACTCTGTGTGAAGAATACACCATTTATACTCTGTGTGAAGAATACACCATGTATACTCTGTGTGAAGAATACACCATTTATACTCTGTGAGAAGAATACACCATTTATACTCTGTGAGAAGAATACACCATTTATACTCTGTGTGAAGAATACACCATTTATACTCTGTGTGAAGAATACACCATTTATACTCTGTGTGAAGAATACACCATTTATACTCTGTGTGAAGAATACACCATTTATACTCTGTGTGAAGAACACACCATTTATACTCTGTGTGAAGCCATACGGGTTTCATTTCCTTCTGCGTGATTAATGGTCTCGATATGCAGCAGGGATTCTGGAACATACAGACTGTGGAAAAGGTCCCAAATGGAACCCTATTCCATATTTAGTGCATTACTTTAGACCAGGGTAGCACCCTATTCCATATTTAGTGCATTACTTTAGACCAGGGTAGCACCCTATTCCATATTTAGTGCACTAGTTCTGACCAGGGTTGGCACACTATTCCATATTTAGTGCACTACTTCTGACCAAGGTTGGCACCCTATTCCATATTTAGTGCACTACTTTTGACCAGTGTTGGCACCCTATTCCATATTTAGTGCACTACTTTTGACGAGTGTTGGCACACTATTCCCTATTTAGTGCACTACTTTACACCAGGGTAGCACCCAAGGCCCAAAGGGAATAGAGTGCCCTTTGGGACGGAACCTGTGAGAGATATGGAATCTGAAAACAATGGCACAATTGCTTCATTCTTGCGTTTATTGAACCACTGAAAAATACAGTATAAAACTGTAGAAAGCAGCACATTTTGAGTGCGTTCACCGTAGTGTAGTTGTTGACAATACGTTAGAGCTCGCCTCACAACAATCATAGACAAGAATGTATGACAGGAAGAAGACACACACACACACACACTGTCTCACAAATAATGTGTGTGTGGACAGAGTTTGGGGGAAAAACAGAAACTACTTCTTCTCTTCCACTGTGGATTCTTCTCTCTTTCATATTTCATCTGCTAAAACCCTCTATCAGCAAAACCTCTCCTCCTGCTTCATTATAACCACAGCAAACTGGAGCTAGCATCATACTAACCACAGCTAACTGGAGCTAGCATCATACTAATCACAGCTAACTGGAGCTAGCATCATACTAACCACAGCTAACTGGAGCTAGCATCATACTAACCACAGCTAACTGGAGCTAGCATCATACTAACCACAGCTAACTATATCTAGCATCATACTAACCACAGCTAACTGGAGCTAGCATCATACTAACCACAGCTAACTGGAGCTAGCATCATACTAACCACAGCTAACTGGATCTAGCATCAAACTAACCACAGCTAACTGGAGCTAGCATCATACTAACCACAGCTAACTGGAGCTAGCATCATACTAACCACAGCTAACTATATCTAGCATCATACTAACCACAGCTAACTGGAGCTAGCATCATACTAACCACAGCTAACTGGAGCTAGCATCATACTAACCACAGCTAACTGGATCTAGCATCAAACTAACCACAGCTAACTGGAGCTAGCATCATACTAACCACAGCTAACTGGAGCTCTCATCATACTAACCAGAGCTAACTGGAGATAGCATCATACTAACCACAGCTAACTAGAGCTAGCATCATACCAACCATAGCTAACTGGAGCTAGCATCATACTAACCACAGCTAACTATATCTAGCATCATACTAACCACAGCTAACTGGAGCTAGCATCATACTAGCCACAGCTAACTGGAGCTAGCATCATACTAACCACAGCAAACTCGAGCTAGCATCATACTAACCACAGCTAACTATATCTAGCATCATACTAACCACATCTATCTGGAGCTAGCATCATACTAACCACAGCTAACTGGAGCTAGCATCATACTAACCACAGCTAACTATATCTAGCATCATACTAACCACATCTATCTGGAGCTAACATCATACTAGCCACAGCTAACTGGAGCTAGGATCATACTAACCACATCTATCTGGAGCTAGCATCATACTAACCACATCTATCTGGAGCTAGCATCATACTAACCACATCTATCTGGAGCTAGCATCATACTAACCACATCTAACTGGAGCTAGCATCATACTAACCACAGCTAACTGGAGCTAGCATCATACTAACCACAGCTAACTGGAGCTAGCATCATACTAACCACAGCTAACTGGAGCTAGCATCATATTAACCACATCTATCTGGAGCTAGCATCATACTAGCCACAGCTAACTGGAGCTAGCATCATACTAACCACAGCTAACTGGAGCTAGCATCATACTAACCACATCTATCTGGAGCTAGCATCATACTAGCCACAGCTAACTGGAGCTAGCATCATACTAACCACAGCTAACTATATCTAGCATCATACTAACCACAGCTAACTGGAGCTAGCATCATACTAGCCACAGCTAACTGGAGCTAGCATCATACTAACCACAGCTAACTGGAGCTAGCATCATACTAACCACAGCTAACTGGATCTAGCATCAAACTAACCACAGCTAACTGGAGCTAGCATCATACTAACCACAGCTAACTGGAGCTCTCATCATACTAACCAGAGCTAACTGGAGATAGCATCATACTAACCACAGCTAACTAGAGCTAGCATCATACCAACCATAGCTAACTGGAGCTAGCATCATACTAACCACAGCTAACTATATCTAGCATCATACTAACCACAGCTAACTGGAGCTAGCATCATACTAACCACAGCTAACTGGAGCTAGCATCATACTAACCACAGCAAACTCGAGCTAGCATCATACTAACCACAGCTAACTATATCTAGCATCATACTAACCACATCTATCTGGAGCTAGCATCATACTAACCACAGCTAACTGGAGCTAGCATCATACTAACCACAGCTAACTATATCTAGCATCATACTAACCACAGCTAACTATATCTAGCATCATACTAACCACATCTATCTGGAGCTAACATCATACTAGCCACAGCTAACTGGAGCTAGGATCATACTAACCACATCTATCTGGAGCTAGCATCATACTAACCACATCTATCTGGAGCTAGCATCATACTAACCACATCTAACTGGAGCTAGCATCATACTAACCACAGCTAACTGGAGCTAGCATCATACTAGCCACAGCTAACTGGAGCTAGCATCATACTAACCACAGCTAACTGGAGCTAGCATCATATTAACCACATCTATCTGGAGCTAGCATCATACTAGCCACAGCTAACTGGAGCTAGCATCATACTAACCACAGCTATCTATATCTAGCATCATACTAACCACATCTATCTGGAGCTAGCATCATACTAACCACAGCTAACTGGAGCTAGCATCATACTAACCACAGCTAACTATATCTAGCATCATACTAACCACAGCTATCTGGAGCTAGCATCATACTAGCCACAGCTAACTGGAGCTAGCATCATACTAACCACATCTATCTGGAGCTAGCATCATACTAACCACATCTATCTGGAGCTAGCATCATACTAACCACATCTATCTGGAGCTAGCATCATACTAACCACATCTAACTGGAGCTAGCATCATACTAACCACAGCTAACTGGAGCTAGCATCATACTAACCACAGCTAACTGGAGCTAGCATCATACTAACCACATCTATCTGGAGCTAGCATCATACTAACGACATCTATCTGGAGCTAGCATCATACTAACCACATCTATCTGGAGCTAGCATCATACTAACCACATCTAACTGGAGCTAGCATCATACTAACCACAGCTAACTGGAGCTAGCATCATACTAACCACAGCTAACTGGAGCTAGCATCATACTAACCACATCTATCTGGAGCTAGCATCATACTAACCACATCTATCTGGAGCTAGCATCATACTAACCACATCTATCTGGAGCTAGCATCATACTAACCACATCTATCTGGAGCTAGCATCATACTAACCACATCTATCTGGAGCTAGCATCATATTAACCACATCTATCTGGAGCTAGCATCATACTAACCACAGCTAACTGGAGCTAGCATCATACTAACCACAGCTAACTGGAGCTAGCATCATACTAACCACAGCTAACTGGAGCTAGCATCATACTAACCACAGCTAACTGGAGCTAGCATCATACTAACCACAGCTATCTGGAGCTAGCATCATACTAACCACATCTATCTGGAGCTAGCATCATACTAACCACATCTATCTGGAGCTAGCATCATACTAACCACAGCTAACTGGAGCTAGCATCATACTAACCACATCTATCTGGAGCTAGCATCATACTAACCACAGCTAACTGGAGCTAGCATCATACTAACCACATCAAACTCGAGCTAGCATAATACTAACCACAGCTAACTGGAGCTAGCATCATATTAACCACATCTATCTGGAGCTAGCATCATACTAACCACAGCTAACTGGAGCTAGCATCATACTAACCACAGCTAACTGGAGCTCTCATCATACTAACCAGAGCTAACTGGAGATAGCATCATACTAACCACAGCTAACTAGAGCTAGCATCATACTAACCATAGCTAACTGGAGCTAGCATCATACTAACCACAGCTAACTATATCTAGCATCATACTAACCACAGCTAACTGGAGCTAGCATCATACTAACCACAGCTAACTATATCTAGCATCATACTAACCACAGCTAACTGGAGCTAGCATCATACTAGCCACAGCTAACTGGAGCTAGCATCATACTAACCACATCAAACTCGAGCTAGCATAATACTAACCACAGCTAACTGGAGCTAGCATCATATTAACCACATCTATCTGGAGCTAGCATCATACTAACCACAGCTAACTGGAGCTAGCATCATACTAACCACATCAAACTCGAGCTAGCATAATACTAACCACAGCTAACTGGAGATAGCATCATACTAACCACATCTATCTGGAGCTAGCATCATACTAACCACATCTATCTGGAGCTAGCATCATACTAACCACAGCTAACTGGAGCTAGCATCATACTAACCAGAGCTAACTGGAGCTAGCATCATACTAACCACAGCTAACTGGAGCTAGCATCATACTAACCACAGCTAACTGGAGCTAGCATCATACTAACCACAGCTAACTGGAGCTAGCATCATACTAACCACAGCTAACTGTAGCTAGCATCATACTAACCACAGCTAACTGGAGCTAGCATCATACTAACCACAGCTAACTGGAGCTAGCATCATACTAACCACATCTATCTGGAGCTAGCATCATACTAACCACATCTATCTGGAGCTAGCATCATACTAACCACATCTATCTGGAGCTAGCATCATACTAACCACATCTATCTGGAGCTAGCATCATACTAACCACATCTATCTGGAGCTAGCATCATACTAACCACATCTATCTGGAGCTAGCATCATACTAACCACAGCTATCTGGAGCTAGCATCATACTAACCACAGCTAACTGGAGCTAGCATCATACTAACCACAGCTAACTGGAGCTAGCATCATACTAACCACAGCTAACTGGAGCTAGCATCATACTAACCACAGCTAACTGGAGCTAGCATCATACTAACCAGAGCTAACTGGAGCTAGCATCATACTAACCACAGCTAACTGGAGCTAGCATAATACTAACCACAGCTAACTGGAGCTAGCATCATACTAACCACATCTATCTGGAGCTAGCATCATACTAACCACAGCTAACTGGAGCTAGCATCATACTAACCACAGCTAACTGGAGCTAGCATCATACTAACCACAGCTAACTGGAGCTAGCATCATACTAACCACAGCTAACTGGAGCTAGCATCATACTAACCACAGCTAACTGGAGCTAGCATCATACTAACCACAGCTAACTGGAGCTAGCATCATACTAACCACAGCTAACTGGAGCTAGCATCATACTAACCACAGCTAACTGGAGCTAGCATCATACTAACCACAGCTAACTGGAGCTAGCATCATACTAACCACATCTATCTGGAGCTAGCATCATACTAACCACAGCTAACTGGAGCTAGCATCATATTAACCACATCTATCTGGAGCTAGCATCATACTAACCACAGCTAACTGGAGCTAGCATCATACTAACCACAGCTAACTGGAGCTAGCATCATACTAACCACAGCTAACTGGAGCTAGCATCATATTAACCACATCTATCTGGAGCTAGCATCATACTAACCACAGCTAACTGGAGCTAGCATCATACTAACCACAGCTAACTGGAGCTAGCATCATACTAACCACAGCTAACTGGAGCTAGCATCATACTAACCACAGCTAAATGGAGCTAGCATCATACTAACCACAGCTAACTGGAGCTAGCATCATACTAACCACAGCTAACTGGAGCTAGCATCATACTAACCACAGCTAACTGGAGCTAGCATCATACTAACCACAGCTAACTGGAGCTAGCATCATACTAACCACAGCTAACTGGAGCTAGCATCATACTAACCACAGCTAACTGGAGCTAGCATCATACTAACCACAGCTAACTGGAGCTAGCATCATACTAACCACAGCTAACTGGAGCTAGCATCATACTAACCACATCTAACTGGAGCTAGCATCATACTAACCACAGCTAACTGGAGCTAGCATCATACTAACCACAGCTAACTGGAGCTAGCATCATACTAACCACAGCTAACTGGAGCTAGCATCATACTAACCATAGCTAACTGGAGCTAGCATCATACTAGCCACAGACAAGTGTGACAAGCGCCCCACATGGCAACCTATTACTTATGTAGTGCACTACTTTTGACACAATTTGCCTTTCATAAAGGAGTGGTTGTAGTACTACACTATAGTATAACACTAGCTAAGACAGATTGTTTAGTGTCTCTGCCAACTATCTATCTAGCCTGGCTGTGGGTATCATCCATACAGCCCACAGTGTGTGTGTGTGTGTGTGTGTGTGTGTGTGTGTGTGTGTGTGTGTGTGTGTGTGTGTGTGTGTGTGTGTGTGTGTGTGTGAGAGTGTGTCTTGGCATCATCCATACAGCCCACAAACAATAGAAGCAGAGTTTGATGAATGGCTCAGCTTGAAAAGACTTGCTGGGAGTTGACAGAGAGAGAGACACACATCCCATTTAGTCCCGGGGGATTCTTCAGTCTACATGCAGAATCTGCCCAAGGGAGATTAACTGAGACGAGATGAGACATCACAAATAAATAGATGATCACATACAAGAAAAGAGAAATACTGTTAGTGGACCAAGGTTGTACAGAGATACTATTAGTGGACCAAGGTTGTACAGAGATACTATTCCGGACCAAGGTTGTACAGAGATACTGTTAGTGGACCAAGGTTGTACAGAGATACTATTCCGGACCAAGGTTGTACAGAGATACTGTTAGTGGATCAAGGTTGTACAGAGATACTATTAGTGGATCAAGGTTGCACAGAGATACTATTAGTGGACTAAGGTTGTACAGAGATACTGTTACCGGACCAAGGTTGTACAGAGATACTATTAGTGGATCAAGGTTGTACAGAGATACTATTAGTGGATCAAGGTTGTACAGAGATACTATTAGTGGACTAAGGTTGTACAGAGATACTATTAGTGGACCAAGGTTGTACAGAGATACTATTAGTGGACCAAGGTTGTACAGAGATACTATTAGTGGACTAAGGGTTGTACAGAGATACTATTAGTGGACCAAGGTTGTACAGAGATACTATTAGTGGACCAAGGTTGTACAGAGATACTATTAGTGGACCAAGGTTGTACAGAGATACTATTAGTGGACTAAGGTTGTACAGAGATACTATTAGTGGACTAAGGTTGTACAGAGATACTATTAGTGGACTAAGGTTGTACAGAGATACTATTAGCGGACCAAGGTTGTACAGAGATACTATTAGTGGACCAAGGTTGTACAGAGATACTGTTAGTGGACCAAGGTTGTACAGAGATACTATTAGTGGACCAAGGTTGTACAGAGATAATATTAGTGGACCAAGGTTGTACAGAGATACTATTAGTGGACCAAGGGTTGTACAGAGATACTATTAGCGGACCAAGGTTGTACAGAGATACTATTAGTGGACCAAGGTTGTACAGAGATACTGTTAGTGGACCAAGGTTGTACAGAGATACTATTAGTGGACCAAGGTTGTACAGAGATACTATTAGTGGACCAAGGTTGTACAGAGATACTGTTAGTGGACCAAGGTTGTACAGAGATACTATTAGCGGACCAAGGTTGTACAGATACTGTTAGTGGACCAAGGTTGTACAGAGATACTATTAGCGGACCAAGGTTGTACAGAGATACTATTAGTGGACCAAGGTTGTACAGAGATACTATTAGTGGACTAAGGTTGTACAGAGATACTATTAGTGGACTAAGGTTGTACAGAGATACTATTAGTGGACCAAGGGTTGTACAGAGATACTATTAGCGGACCAAGGTTGTACAGAGATACTATTAGTGGACCAAGGTTGTACAGAGATACTGTTAGTGGACCAAGGTTGTACAGAGATACTATTAGTGGACCAAGGTTGTACAGAGATACTATTAGTGGACTAAGGTTGTACAGAGATACTGTTAGTGGACCAAGGTTGTACAGAGATACTATTCCGGACCAAGGTTGTACAGAGATACTGTTAGCGGACCAAGGCTGTACAGAGATACTATTAGCGGACTAAGGTTGTACAGAGATACTATTAGTGGACCAAGGTTGTACAGAGATACTGTTAGTGGACCAAGGTTGTACAGAGATACTATTAGCGGACCAAGGTTGTACAGATACTATTAGCGGACCAAGGTTGTACAGAGATACTATTAGTGGACCAAGGTTGTACAGAGATACTATTCCGGACCAAGGTTGTACAGAGATACTATTCCGGATCAAGGTTGTACAGAGATACTGTTACCGGACCAAGGTTGTACAGAGATACTATTAGTGGACTAAGGTTGTACAGAGATACTGTTAGTGGACCAAGGTTGTACAGAGATACTATTCCGGACCAAGGTTGTACAGAGATACTATTAGCGGACCAAGGCTGTACAGAGATACTATTAGCGGACTAAGGTTGTACAGAGATACTATTAGTGGACCAAGGTTGTACAGAGATACTATTAGCGGACCAAGGTTGTACAGAGATACTATTAGTGGACCAAGGTTGTACAGAGATACTATTAGTGGACCAAGGTTGTACAGAGATACTATTAGTGGACCAAGGGTTGTACAGAAATACTGTTAACGGACCAAGGTTGTACAGAGATACTATTAGTGGACCAAGGGTTGTACAGAAATACTGTTACCGGACCAAGGTTGTACAGAGATACTATTAGTGGACCAAGGGTTGTACAGAAATACTGTTACCGGACCAAGGTTGTACAGAGATACTATTAGTGGACCAAGGGTTGTACAGAAATACTGTTAGTGGACCAAGGGTTGTACAGAGATACTGTTAGTGGACCAAGGTTGTACAGAGATACTGTTAGTGGACCAAGGTTGTACAGAGATACTATTAGTGGATCAAGGTTGTACAGAGATACTATTAGTGGACCAAGGTTGTACAGAGATACTGTTAGTGGACCAAGGTTGTACAGAGATACTGTTAGTGGACCAAGGTTGTACAGAGATACTATTAGTGGACCAAGGTTGTACAGAGATACTATTAGTGGACTAAGGTTGTACAGAGATACTATTAGTGGACCAAGGTTGTACAGAGATACTATTAGTGGACTAAGGGTTGTACAGAGATACTATTAGTGGACCAAGGTTGTACAGAGATACTGTTAGCGGACCAAGGTTGTACAGAGATACTGTTAGCGGACCAAGGTTGTACAGAGATACTGTTAGTGGACCAAGGTTGTACAGAGATACTATTAGTGGACCAAGGTTGTACAGAGATACTATTCCGGACCAAGGTTGTACAGAGATACTATTCCGGATCAAGGTTGTACAGAGATACTGTTAGTGGACCAAGGTTGTACAGCGATACTATTAGTGGATCAAGGTTGTACAGCGATACTATTAGTGGATCAAGGTTGTACAGAGATACTATTAGTGGACCAAGGTTGCACAGAGATACTATTAGCGGACCAAGGTTGTACAGAGATACTATTAGTGGACCAAGGTTGTACAGAGATACTATTAGTGGACCAAGGTTGTACAGAGATACTATTAGTGGACCAAGGTTGTACAGAGATACTATTAGTGGACCAAGGTTGTACAGAGATACTATTAGTGGACTAAGGTTGTACAGAGATACTATTAGTGGACCAAGGTTGTACAGAGATACTATTAGTGGACCAAGGTTGTACAGAGATACTATTAGTGGACCAAGGTTGTACAGAGATACTATTAGTGGACTAAGGTTGTACAGAGATACTATTAGTGGACTAAGGTTGTACAGAGATACTATTAGTGGACTAAGGTTGTACAGAGATACTATTAGCGGACCAAGGTTGTACAGAGATACTATTAGTGGACCAAGGTTGTACAGAGATACTGTTAGTGGATCAAGGTTGTACAGAGATACTATTAGTGGACCAAGGTTGTACAGAGATACTATTAGTGGACCAAGGTTGTACAGAGATACTATTAGTGGACCAAGGGTTGTACAGAGATACTATTAGCGGACCAAGGTTGTACAGAGATACTATTAGTGGACCAAGGTTGTACAGAGATACTGTTAGTGGACCAAGGTTGTACAGAGATACTATTAGTGGACCAAGGTTGTACAGAGATACTATTAGTGGATCAAGGTTGTACAGAGATACTGTTAGTGGACCAAGGTTGTACAGAGATACTATTCCGGACCAAGGTTGTACAGAGATACTGTTAGCGGACCAAGGCTGTACAGAGATACTATTAGCGGACTAAGGTTGTACAGAGATACTATTAGTGGACCAAGGTTGTACAGAGATACTGTTAGTGGACCAAGGTTGTACAGAGATACTATTAGCGGACCAAGGTTGTACAGATACTATTAGCGGACCAAGGTTGTACAGAGATACTATTAGTGGACCAAGGTTGTACAGAGATACTATTAGTGGACCAAGGTTGTACAGAGATACTGTTAGCGGACCAAGGTTGTACAGAGATACTATTAGTGGACCAAGGTTGTACAGAGATACTATTAGCGGACCAAGGTTGTACAGAGATACTATTAGTGGACCAAGGTTGCACAGAGATACTATTAGTGTACTCAGGTTGGTCGAATACTGTACCGTACCAAGGTTGTACATAGATACTATATTGGGACCAAGGTTGTACAGATACTGTTAGCCGGACCAAGGTTGTACAGAGATACTATTAGTGGCCAGGGTTGTAAGAGATACTGTTAGTGGACCAGGGTTGTACAGAGATACTTTAGGGACCAAGGTTGTACAGAGAATCTGTTAGTGGACCAAGGTTTTACAGAGTACTATTAGTGGACCAAGTTGTACAGAGATACTATTAGTGGACCAAGGTTTGTACAGAGATACTTTTAGTGGACCAAGGTTGTACAGAAGATACTGTTAGTGGACCAAGGTTGTACAGAGATACTATTAGTGGACCAAGGTTGTACAGAGATACTATTAGTGGCAGTTGTACAGAGATACTATTAGTGGACCAAGGTTGTACAGAGATACTATTAGTGGACCAAGGTTGTACAGAGATACTATTAGTGGACCAAGGTTGTAAGAGATACTATTAGTGACCAGGGTTGTACAGAGATACTATTAGCGGCCCAGTTGTACAGAGATACTGTTTCGGACCAAGGTTGTACAGAGATACTATTAGTGGACCAAGGTTGTACAGAGATACTGTTAGTGGACCAAGGTTGTACAGAGATACTATTAGTGGACCAAGGTTGTACAGAGATACTATTAGTGGACCAAGGTTGTACAGGAAATACTGTTACCGGACCAAGGTTGTACAGAGATACTATTAGTGGACCAAGGGTTGTACAGAATACTGTTAGTGACCAAGTTTGTACAGAGATACTATTAGTGACCAAGGGTTGTACAGAAATACGGTTTAGTGGACCAAGGTTTGTACAGAGATACTGTTAGTGGACCAAGGTTGTACAGAGATACTGTTAGTGGACCAAGGTTGTACAGAGATACTATTAGTGGATCAAGGTTGTACAGAGATCTATATGTGGACCAAGGTTGTACGAGATACTGTTAGTGGCCAGGTTGTACAGAGATACTTTGTGGTGGACCAAGGTTGTACAGAGATACATTAGTGGACCCAGGTTGTACAGAGATACTATTAGTGGACTAAGGTTGTACAGAGATACTATTAGTGGACCAAGGTTGTACGAGATACTATTAGTGGACCAAGGGTTGTACAGAGATACTATTAGTGGACCAAGGTTGTACAGAGATACTGTTAGCGGACCAAGGTTGTACAGAGTACTGTTAGCGGACCAAGGTTGTACAGAGATACTGTTAGTGGACCAAGGTTGTACAGAGATACTATTAGTGACCAAGGTTGTACAGAGATACTATTAGCGGACCAAGGGTTACAGAGATACTATTAGTGGACCAAGGTTGTACAGAGATACTGTTTGGACCAAGGTTGTACAGCGATACTATTAGTGGATCAAGGTTTGTACAGAGATACTATTAGTGGACCAAGGTTGCACAGAGATACTATTAGCGGACCAAGGTTGTACAGAGATATACTATTAGTGGACCAAGGTTGTACAGAGATACTATTAGTGACAAGGTTGTACAGATACTATTAGTGGACCAAGGTTGTACAGAGATACTATTAGTGGACCAAGGTTGTACAGAGATACTATTAGTGGACTAAGGTTGTACAGAGATACTATTAGTGGCCCAAGGTTTTACAGATATCTATTAGTGGACCAAGGTTTGTACAGAGATACTATTAGTGACCAAGGTTGTACAGAGATACTATTAGTGGACTAAGGTTTTACAGAGATACTATTAGGGGACAAGGTTGTACAGAGATACTTTAAATTTTTATTTTATAGTGGGACAGGTTTGTACAGAGATACTATTAGGGACCAAGGTTGTACAGAGATACTATTATTGGACAAGTTTGTACAGAGATACTGTTGTGGACAAGTTGTACAGAGATACTATTAGTGGACCAAGGTTGTACAGAGATACTATTAGTGGACCAAGGTTGTACAGAGATACTATTAGTGGACCAAGGTTGTACAGAGTTTACTATTAGCGGACCAAGGTTGTACAGATACTATTAGTGGGGACCAAGGTTGTACAGAGATACTGTTAGTGGACCAAGGTTGTACAGAGATACATTAGTGGACCAAGGTTGTACAGAGATACTATTAGTGGACAAGGTTGTACAGAGATACTATTAGTGGACCAAGGTTGTTGTACGAGATACTATTAGCGGACCAAGGTTGTACGGAGATACTGTTAGCGGACCAAGGTTGTACAGAGATACTATTAGCGGACCAAGTTGTACAGAGATACTATTAGTGGACCAAGGTTGTACAGAGATACTATTAGTGGACCAAGGTTGTACAGAGATACTTTAGTGGACCAAGGTTGTACAGAGATACTATTAGCGGACCAAGGTGTACAGATACTATTAGTCGGACCAAGGTTGTACA
>NC_052311.1:2011348-2114539 GCF_016432855.1 Salvelinus namaycush
TACAGTGAAATGCTGATACAACAGGTGTAGTAGACCTTACAGTGAAATGCTGAATACAACAGGTGTAGTAGACCTTACAGTGAAATGCTGAATACAACAGGTGTAGTAGACCTTACAGTAGAAATGCTGAATACAACAGGTGTATAGTAGACCTTACAGTGAAATGCTGAATACAACAGGTGTAGAGACCTTACAGTGAAATGCTGAATACAACAGGTGTAGTAGACCTTACAGTGAAAATGCTGAATACAACAGGTGTAGTAGACTCACAGTGAAATGCTGAATACAACAGGTGTAGTAGACCTTACAGTGAAATGCTGAATACAACAGGTGTAGTAGACCTTCACAGTGAAATGCTGAATACAACAGGTGTAGTAGACCTTACAGTGAAATGCTGAATACAACAGGTGTAGTAGACCTTACAGTGAAATGCTGAATACAACAGGTGTAGTAGACCTTACAGTGAAATGCTGAATACAACAGGTGTAGTAGACCTTACAGTGAAATGCTGAATACAACAGGTGTAGTAGACCTTACAGTGAAATGCTGAATACAACAGGTGTAGTAGACCTCACAGTGAAATGCTGAATACAACAGGTGTAGTAGACCTTCACAGTGAAATGCTGAATACAACAGGTGTAGTAGACCAGTGAAATGCTGAATACAACGGTGTAGTAGACCTTACAGTGAAATGCTGAATACAACAGGTGTAGTAGACCTTACAATGAAATGCTGAATACAACAGGTGTAGTAGACCTCACAGTGAAATGCTGAATACAACAGGTGTAGAACATACAGTGAAATGCTGAATACAACAGGTGTAGAACATACAGTGAAATGCTGAATACAACAGGTGTAGAACATACAGTTAAATGCTGAATACAACAGGTGTAGAACATACAGTGAAATGCTGAATACAACAGGTGTAGAACATACAGTGAAATGCTGAATACAACAGGTGTAGAACATACAGTGAAATGCTGAATACAACAGGTGTAGAACATACAGTGAAATGCTGAATACAACAAGTGTAGTAGACCTTACAGTGAAATGCTGAATACAACAGGTGTAGTAGACCTTACAGTGAAATGCTGAATACAACAGGTGTAGTAGACCTTACAGTGAAATGCTGAATACAACAGGTGTAGTAGACCTTACAGTGAAATGCTGAATACAACAGGTGTAGTAGACCTTACAGTGAAATGCTGAATACAACAGGTGTAGTAGACCTCACAGTGAAATGCTGAATACAACAGGTGTAGTAGACCTCACAGTGAAATGCTGAATACAACAGGTGTAGTAGACCTCACAGTGAAATGCTGAATACAACAGGTGTAGAACATACAGTGAAATGCTGAATACAACAGGTGTAGATCATACAGTGAAATGCTGAATACAACAGGTGTAGAACATACAGTTAAATGCTGAATACAACAGGTGTAGAACATACAGTGAAATGCTGAATACAACAGGTGTAGAACATACAGTGAAATGCTGAATACAACAGGTGTAGAACATACAGTGAAATGCTGAATACAACAGGTGTAGTAGACCTTACAGTGAAATGCTGAATACAACAGGTGTAGTAGACCTTACAGTGAAATGCTGAATACAACAGGTGTAGTAGACCTCACAGTGAAATGCTGAATACAACAGGTGTAGTAGACCTTACAGTGAAATGCTGAATACAACAGGTGTAGTAGACCTTACAGTGAAATGCTGAATACAACAGGTGTAGTAGACCTTACAGTGAAATGCTGAATACAACAGGTGTAGTAGACCTCACAGTGAAATGCTGAATACAACAGGTGTAGTAGACCTTACAGTGAAATGCTGAATACAACAGGTGTAGTAGACCTCACAGTGAAATGCTGAATACAACAGGTGTAGTAGACCTTACAGTGAAATGCTGAATACAACAGGTGTAGTAGACCTTACAGTGAAATGCTGAATACAACAGGTGTAGTAGACCTCGCAGTGAAATGCTGAATACAACAGGTGTAGTAGACCTTACAGTGAAATGCTGAATACAACAGGTGTAGTAGACCTTACAGTGAAATGCTGAATACAACAGGTGTAGTAGACCTTACAGTGAAATGCTGAATACAACAGGTGTAGTAGACCTCACAGTGAAATGCTGAATACAACAGGTGTAGTAGACCTTACAGTGAAATGCTGAATACAACAGGTGTAGTAGACCTCACAGTGAAATGCTGAATACAACAGGTCTAGTAGACCTTACAGTGAAATGCTGAATACAACAGGTGTAGTAGACCTTACAGTGAAATGCTGAATACAACAGGTGTAGTAGACCTTACAGTGAAATGCTGAATACAACAGGTGTAGTAGACCTTACAGTGAAATGCTGAATACAACAGGTGTAGTAGACCTTACAGTGAAATGCTGAATACAACAGGTGTAGTAGACCTTACAGTGAAATGCTGAATACAACAGGTGTAGTAGACCTCACAGTGAAATGCTGAATACAACAGGTGTAGTAGACCTCACAGTGAAATGCTGAATACAACAGGTGTAGTAGACCTCACAGTGAAATGCTGAATACAACAGGTGTAGAACATACAGTGAAATGCTGAATACAACAGGTGTAGATCATACAGTGAAATGCTGAATACAACAGGTGTAGAACATACAGTTAAATGCTGAATACAACAGGTGTAGAACATACAGTGAAATGCTGAATACAACAGGTGTAGAACATACAGTGAAATGCTGAATACAACAGGTGTAGAACATACAGTGAAATGCTGAATACAACAGGTGTAGTAGACCTTACAGTGAAATGCTGAATACAACAGGTGTAGTAGACCTTACAGTGAAATGCTGAATACAACAGGTGTAGTAGACCTTACAGTGAAATGCTGAATACAACAGGTGTAGTAGACCTCACAGTGAAATGCTGAATACAACAGGTGTAGTAGACCTTACAGTGAAATGCTGAATACAACAGGTGTAGTAGACCTTACAGTGAAATGCTGAATACAACAGGTGTAGTAGACCTTACAGTGAAATGCTGAATACAACAGGTGTAGTAGACCTCACAGTGAAATGCTGAATACAACAGGTGTAGAACATACAGTGAAATGCTGAATACAACAGGTGTAGAACATACAGTGAAATGCTGAATACAACAGGTGTAGAACATACAGTTAAATGCTGAATACAACAGGTGTAGAACATACAGTGAAATGCTGAATACAACAGGTGTAGAACATACAGTGAAATGCTGAATACAACAGGTGTAGAACATACAGTGAAATGCTGAATACAACAGGTGTAGAACATACAGTGAAATGCTGAATACAACAAGTGTAGTAGACCTTACAGTGAAATGCTGAATACAACAGGTGTAGTAGACCTTACAGTGAAATGCTGAATACAACAGGTGTAGTAGACCTTACAGTGAAATGCTGAATACAACAGGTGTAGTAGACCTTACAGTGAAATGCTGAATACAACAGGTGTAGTAGACCTTACAGTGAAATGCTGAATACAACAGGTGTAGTAGACCTCACAGTGAAATGCTGAATACAACAGGTGTAGTAGACCTCACAGTGAAATGCTGAATACAACAGGTGTAGTAGACCTCACAGTGAAATGCTGAATACAACAGGTGTAGAACATACAGTGAAATGCTGAATACAACAGGTGTAGATCATACAGTGAAATGCTGAATACAACAGGTGTAGAACATACAGTTAAATGCTGAATACAACAGGTGTAGAACATACAGTGAAATGCTGAATACAACAGGTGTAGAACATACAGTGAAATGCTGAATACAACAGGTGTAGAACATACAGTGAAATGCTGAATACAACAGGTGTAGTAGACCTTACAGTGAAATGCTGAATACAACAGGTGTAGTAGACCTTACAGTGAAATGCTGAATACAACAGGTGTAGTAGACCTCACAGTGAAATGCTGAATACAACAGGTGTAGTAGACCTTACAGTGAAATGCTGAATACAACAGGTGTAGTAGACCTTACAGTGAAATGCTGAATACAACAGGTGTAGTAGACCTTACAGTGAAATGCTGAATACAACAGGTGTAGTAGACCTCACAGTGAAATGCTGAATACAACAGGTGTAGTAGACCTTACAGTGAAATGCTGAATACAACAGGTGTAGTAGACCTCACAGTGAAATGCTGAATACAACAGGTGTAGTAGACCTTACAGTGAAATGCTGAATACAACAGGTGTAGTAGACCTTACAGTGAAATGCTGAATACAACAGGTGTAGTAGACCTCGCAGTGAAATGCTGAATACAACAGGTGTAGTAGACCTTACAGTGAAATGCTGAATACAACAGGTGTAGTAGACCTTACAGTGAAATGCTGAATACAACAGGTGTAGTAGACCTTACAGTGAAATGCTGAATACAACAGGTGTAGTAGACCTCACAGTGAAATGCTGAATACAACAGGTGTAGTAGACCTTACAGTGAAATGCTGAATACAACAGGTGTAGTAGACCTCACAGTGAAACGCTGAATACAACAGGTGTAGTAGACCTTACAGTGAAATGCTGAATACAACAGGTGTAGTAGACCTCACAGTGAAATGCTGAATACAACAGGTGTAGTAGACCTTACAGTGAAATGCTGAATACAACAGGTGTAGTAGACCTCACAGTGAAATGCTGAATACAACAGGTGTAGTAGACCTTACAGTGAAATGCTGAATACAACAGGTGTAGTAGACCTTACAGTGAAATGCTGAATACAACAGGTGTAGTAGACCTCACAGTGAAATGCTGAATACAACAGGTGTAGAACATACAGTGAAATGCTGAATACAACAGGTGTAGAACATACAGTGAAATGCTAAATACAACAGGTGTAGAACATACAGTTAAATGCTGAATACAACAGGTGTAGAACATACAGTGAAATGCTGAATACAACAGGTGTAGAACATACAGTGAAATGCTGAATACAACAGGTGTAGAACATACAGTGAAATGCTGAATACAACAGGTGTAGAACATACAGTGAAATGCTGAATACAACAAGTGTAGTAGACCTTACAGTGAAATGCTGAATACAACAGGTGTAGTAGACCTTACAGTGAAATGCTGAATACAACAGGTGTAGTAGACCTTACAGTGAAATGCTGAATACAACAGGTGTAGTAGACCTTACAGTGAAATGCTGAATACAACAGGTGTAGTAGACCTTACAGTGAAATGCTGAATACAACAGGTGTAGTAGACCTCACAGTGAAATGCTGAATACAACAGGTGTAGTAGACCTCACAGTGAAATGCTGAATACAACAGGTGTAGTAGACCTCACAGTGAAATGCTGAATACAACAGGTGTAGAACATACAGTGAAATGCTGAATACAACAGGTGTAGATCATACAGTGAAATGCTGAATACAACAGGTGTAGAACATACAGTTAAATGCTGAATACAACAGGTGTAGAACATACAGTGAAATGCTGAATACAACAGGTGTAGAACATACAGTGAAATGCTGAATACAACAGGTGTAGTAGACCTTACAGTGAAATGCTGAATACAACAGGTGTAGTAGACCTTACAGTGAAATGCTGAATACAACAGGTGTAGTAGACCTCACAGTGAAATGCTGAATACAACAGGTGTAGTAGACCTTACAGTGAAATGCTGAATACAACAGGTGTAGTAGACCTCACAGTGAAATGCTGAATACAACAGGTGTAGTAGACCTTACAGTGAAATGCTGAATACAACAGGTGTAGTAGACCTTACAGTGAAATGCTGAATACAACAGGTGTAGTAGACCTCGCAGTGAAATGCTGAATACAACAGGTGTAGTAGACCTTACAGTGAAATGCTGAATACAACAGGTGTAGTAGACCTTACAGTGAAATGCTGAATACAACAGGTGTAGTAGACCTTACAGTGAAATGCTGAATACAACAGGTGTAGTAGACCTCACAGTGAAATGCTGAATACAACAGGTGTAGTAGACCTTACAGTGAAATGCTGAATACAACAGGTGTAGTAGACCTCACAGTGAAATGCTGAATACAACAGGTGTAGTAGACCTTACAGTGAAATGCTGAATACAACAGGTGTAGTAGACCTCACATTGAAATGCTGAATACAACAGGTGTAGTAGACCTTACAGTGAAATGCTGAATACAACAGGTGTAGTAGACCTCACAGTGAAATGCTGAATACAACAGGTGTAGTAGACCTTACAGTGAAATGCTGAATACAACAGGTGTAGTAGACCTTACAGTGAAATGCTGAATACAACAGGTGTAGTAGACCTCACAGTGAAATGCTGAATACAACAGGTGTAGAACATACAGTGAAATGCTGAATACAACAGGTGTAGAACATACAGTGAAATGCTAAATACAACAGGTGTAGAACATACAGTTAAATGCTGAATACAACAGGTGTAGAACATACAGTGAAATGCTGAATACAACAGGTGTAGAACATACAGTGAAATGCTGAATACAACAGGTGTAGAACATACAGTGAAATGCTGAATACAACAGGTGTAGAACATACAGTGAAATGCTGAATACAACAAGTGTAGTAGACCTTACAGTGAAATGCTGAATACAACAGGTGTAGTAGACCTTACAGTGAAATGCTGAATACAACAGGTGTAGTAGACCTTACAGTGAAATGCTGAATACAACAGGTGTAGTAGACCTTACAGTGAAATGCTGAATACAACAGGTGTAGTAGACCTTACAGTGAAATGCTGAATACAACAGGTGTAGTAGACCTCACAGTGAAATGCTGAATACAACAGGTGTAGTAGACCTCACAGTGAAATGCTGAATACAACAGGTGTAGTAGACCTCACAGTGAAATGCTGAATACAACAGGTGTAGAACATACAGTGAAATGCTGAATACAACAGGTGTAGATCATACAGTGAAATGCTGAATACAACAGGTGTAGAACATACAGTTAAATGCTGAATACAACAGGTGTAGAACATACAGTGAAATGCTGAATACAACAGGTGTAGAACATACAGTGAAATGCTGAATACAACAGGTGTAGAACATACAGTGAAATGCTGAATACAACAGGTGTAGTAGACCTTACAGTGAAATGCTGAATACAACAGGTGTAGTAGACCTTACAGTGAAATGCTGAATACAACAGGTGTAGTAGACCTCACAGTGAAATGCTGAATACAACAGGTGTAGTAGACCTTACAGTGAAATGCTGAATACAACAGGTGTAGTAGACCTTACAGTGAAATGCTGAATACAACAGGTGTAGTAGACCTTACAGTGAAATGCTGAATACAACAGGTGTAGTAGACCTCACAGTGAAATGCTGAATACAACAGGTGTAGTAGACCTTACAGTGAAATGCTGAATACAACAGGTGTAGTAGACCTCACAGTGAAATGCTGAATACAACAGGTGTAGTAGACCTTACAGTGAAATGCTGAATACAACAGGTGTAGTAGACCTTACAGTGAAATGCTGAATACAACAGGTGTAGTAGACCTCGCAGTGAAATGCTGAATACAACAGGTGTAGTAGACCTTACAGTGAAATGCTGAATACAACAGGTGTAGTAGACCTTACAGTGAAATGCTGAATACAACAGGTGTAGAACATACAGTGAAATGCTGAATACAACAGGTGTAGAACATACAGTGAAATGCTGAATACAACAGGTGTAGAACATACAGTTAAATGCTGAATACAACAGGTGTAGAACATACAGTGAAATGCTGAATACAACAGGTGTAGAACATACAGTGAAATGCTGAATACAACAGGTGTAGAACATACAGTGAAATGCTGAATACAACAGGTGTAGAACATACAGTGAAATGCTGAATACAACAAGTGTAGTAGACCTTACAGTGAAATGCTGAATACAACAGGTGTAGTAGACCTTACAGTGAAATGCTGAATACAACAGGTGTAGTAGACCTTACAGTGAAATGCTGAATACAACAGGTGTAGTAGACCTTACAGTGAAATGCTGAATACAACAGGTGTAGTAGACCTTACAGTGAAATGCTGAATACAACAGGTGTAGTAGACCTCACAGTGAAATGCTGAATACAACAGGTGTAGTAGACCTCACAGTGAAATGCTGAATACAACAGGTGTAGTAGACCTCACAGTGAAATGCTGAATACAACAGGTGTAGAACATACAGTGAAATGCTGAATACAACAGGTGTAGATCATACAGTGAAATGCTGAATACAACAGGTGTAGAACATACAGTTAAATGCTGAATACAACAGGTGTAGAACATACAGTGAAATGCTGAATACAACAGGTGTAGAACATACAGTGAAATGCTGAATACAACAGGTGTAGAACATACAGTGAAATGCTGAATACAACAGGTGTAGTAGACCTTACAGTGAAATGCTGAATACAACAGGTGTAGTAGACCTTACAGTGAAATGCTGAATACAACAGGTGTAGTAGACCTCACAGTGAAATGCTGAATACAACAGGTGTAGTAGACCTTACAGTGAAATGCTGAATACAACAGGTGTAGTAGACCTTACAGTGAAATGCTGAATACAACAGGTGTAGTAGACCTTACAGTGAAATGCTGAATACAACAGGTGTAGTAGACCTCACAGTGAAATGCTGAATACAACAGGTGTAGTAGACCTTACAGTGAAATGCTGAATACAACAGGTGAGGTAGACCTTACAGTGAAATGCTGAATACAACAGGTGTAGTAGACCTCACAGTGAAATGCTGAATACAACAGGTGTAGTAGACCTTACAGTGAAATGCTGAATACAACAGGTGTAGTAGACCTTACAGTGAAATGCTGAATACAACAGGTGTAGTAGACCTCGCAGTGAAATGCTGAATACAACAGGTGTAGTAGACCTCACAGTGAAATGCTGAATACAACAGGTGTAGTAGACCTTACAGTGAAATGCTGAATACAACAGGTGTAGTAGACCTTACAGTGAAATGCTGAATACAACAGGTGTAGTAGACCTCACAGTGAAATGCTGAATACAACAGGTGTAGTAGACCTTACAGTGAAATGCTGAATACAACAGGTGTAGTAGACCTCACAGTGAAATGCTGAATACAACAGGTGTAGTAGACCTTACAGTGAAATGCTGAATACAACAGGTGTAGTAGACCTCACAGTGAAATGCTGAATACAACAGGTGTAGTAGACCTTACAGTGAAATGCTGAATACAACAGGTGTAGTAGACCTCACAGTGAAATGCTGAATACAACAGGTGTAGTAGACCTTACAGTGAAATGCTGAATACAACAGGTGTAGTAGACCTTACAGTGAAATGCTGAATACAACAGGTGTAGTAGACCTTACAGTGAAATGCTGAATACAACAGGTGTAGTAGACCTTACAGTGAAATGCTGAATACAACAGGTGTAGTAGACCTTACAGTGAAATGCTGAATACAACAGGTGTAGTAGACCTCACAGTGAAATGCTGAATACAACAGGTGTAGTAGACCTTACAGTGAAATGCTGAATACAACAGGTGTAGTAGACCTTACAGTGAAATGCTGAATACAACAGGTGTAGTAGACCTTACAGTGAAATGCTGAATACAACAGGTGTAGTAGACCTCACAGTGAAATGCTGAATACAACAGGTGTAGAACATACAGTGAAATGCTGAATACAACAGGTGTAGAACATACAGTGAAATGCTGAATACAACAGGTGTAGAACATACAGTTAAATGCTGAATACAACAGGTGTAGAACATACAGTGAAATGCTGAATACAACAGGTGTAGAACATACAGTGAAATGCTGAATACAACAGGTGTAGAACATACAGTGAAATGCTGAATACAACAGGTGTAGAACATACAGTGAAATGCTGAATACAACAGGTGTAGAACATACAGTGAAATGCTGAATACAACAGGTGTAGAACATACAGTGAAATGCTGAATACAACAAGTGTAGTAGACCTTACAGTGAAATGCTGAATACAACAGGTGTAGTAGACCTTACAGTGAAATGCTGAATACAACAGGTGTAGTAGACCTTACAGTGAAATGCTGAATACAACAGGTGTAGTAGACCTTACAGTGAAATGCTGAATACAACAGGTGTAGTAGACCTTACAGTGAAATGCTGAATACAACAGGTGTAGTAGACCTCACAGTGAAATGCTGAATACAACAGGTGTAGTAGACCTCACAGTGAAATGCTGAATACAACAGGTGTAGTAGACCTCACAGTGAAATGCTGAATACAACAGGTGTAGAACATACAGTGAAATGCTGAATACAACAGGTGTAGATCATACAGTGAAATGCTGAATACAACAGGTGTAGAACATACAGTTAAATGCTGAATACAACAGGTGTAGAACATACAGTGAAATGCTGAATACAACAGGTGTAGAACATACAGTGAAATGCTGAATACAACAGGTGTAGAACATACAGTGAAATGCTGAATACAACAGGTGTAGTAGACCTTACAGTGAAATGCTGAATACAACAGGTGTAGTAGACCTTACAGTGAAATGCTGAATACAACAGGTGTAGTAGACCTCACAGTGAAATGCTGAATACAACAGGTGTAGTAGACCTTACAGTGAAATGCTGAATACAACAGGTGTAGTAGACCTTACAGTGAAATGCTGAATACAACAGGTGTAGTAGACCTTACAGTGAAATGCTGAATACAACAGGTGTAGTAGACCTCACAGTGAAATGCTGAATACAACAGGTGTAGTAGACCTTACAGTGAAATGCTGAATACAACAGGTGTAGTAGACCTCACAGTGAAATGCTGAATACAACAGGTGTAGTAGACCTTACAGTGAAATGCTGAATACAACAGGTGTAGTAGACCTTACAGTGAAATGCTGAATACAACAGGTGTAGTAGACCTCGCAGTGAAATGCTGAATACAACAGGTGTAGTAGACCTTACAGTGAAATGCTGAATACAACAGGTGTAGTAGACCTTACAGTGAAATGCTGAATACAACAGGTGTAGTAGACCTTACAGTGAAATGCTGAATACAACAGGTGTAGTAGACCTCACAGTGAAATGCTGAATACAACAGGTGTAGTAGACCTTACAGTGAAATGCTGAATACAACAGGTGTAGTAGACCTCACAGTGAAATGCTGAATACAACAGGTGTAGTAGACCTTACAGTGAAATGCTGAATACAACAGGTGTAGTAGACCTTACAGTGAAATGCTGAATACAACAGGTGTAGTAGACCTTACAGTGAAATGCTGAATACAACAGGTGTAGTAGACCTCCCAGTGAAATGCTGAATACAACAGGTGTAGTAGACCTTACAGTGAAATGCTGAATACAACAGGTGTAGTAGACCTTACAGTGAAATGCTGAATACAACAGGTGTAGTAGACCTTACAGTGAAATGCTGAATACAACAGGTGTAGTAGACCTTACAGTGAAATGCTGAATACAACAGGTGTAGTAGACCTTACAGTGAAATGCTGAATACAACAGGTGTAGTAGACCTCACAGTGAAATGCTGAATACAACAGGTGTAGTAGATCTTACAGTGAAATGCTGAATACAACAGGTGTAGTAGACCTTACAGTGAAATGCTGAATACAACAGGTGTAGTAGACCTTACAGTGAAATGCTGAATACAACAGGTGTAGTAGACCTTACAGTGAAATGCTGAATACAACAGGTGTAGTAGACCTTACAGTGAAATGCTGAATACAACAGGTGTAGTAGACCTCACAGTGAAATGCTGAATACAACAGGTGTAGTAGACCTCACAGTGAAATGCTGAATACAACAGGTGTAGAACATACAGTGAAATGCTGAATACAACAGGTGTAGAACATACAGTGAAATGCTGAATACAACAGGTGTAGATCATACAGTGAAATGCTGAATACAACAGGTGTAGAACATACAGTGAAATGCTGAATACAACAGGTGTAGAACATACAGTGAAATGCTGAATACAACAGGTGTAGAACATACAGTGAAATGCTGAATACAACAGGTGTAGAACATACAGTGAAATGCTGAATACAACAAGTGTAGTAGACCTTACAGTGAAATGCTGAATACAACAGGTGTAGTAGACCTTACAGTGAAATGCTGAATACAACAGGTGTAGTAGACCTTACAGTGAAATGCTGAATACAACAGGTGTAGTAGACCTTACAGTGAAATGCTGAATACAACAGGTGTAGTAGACCTTACAGTGAAATGCTGAATACAACAGGTGTAGTAGACCTCACAGTGAAATGCTGAATACAACAGGTGTAGTAGACCTCACAGTGAAATGCTGAATACAACAGGTGTAGAACATACAGTGAAATGCTGAATACATCAGGTGTAGAACATACAGTGAAATGCTGAATACAACAGGTGTAGATCATACAGTGAAATGCTGAATACAACAGGTGTAGATCATACAGTGAAATGCTGAATACAACAGGTGTAGAACATACAGTTAAATGCTGAATACAACAGGTGTAGAACATACAGTGAAATGCTGAATACAACAGGTGTAGAACATACAGTGAAATGCTGAATACAACAGGTGTAGAACATACAGTGAAATGCTGAATACAACAGGTGTTGAACATACAGTGAAATGCTGAATACAACAGGTGTAGAACATACAGTGAAATGCTGAATACAACAGGTGTAGAACATACAGTGAAATGCTCAATACAACAGGTGTAGAACATACAGTGAAATGCTTACTTACAGGCCCTTAATCAACAATTAAGTTTTAACAAAAATGCCGTAAAAAAGTAAGAAATAAAAATAACAAATAATTAAAGAGCAGCAGTAAAATACCAATAGCGAGACTATATACAGGGGGCTACCGATACAGAGTCAATGTGTGGAGGCACCGGTTAGTCAAGGTAATATGTACAGTATCTGTTCCTGGTTTTACATTTTTTAAATGGGGCTTATTTAAGATGGTGAGGAAAGCACTTTTAAAGAACGACCAGGCATCCTCTACTGACAGGATGAGGTCAATATCCTTCCAGGATACCCGGGCAAGGTCAATTAAAAAGGCCTGCTCGCTGAAATTTTTTAAGGAGCGTTTGACAGTGATGAGGGGTGGTCGTTTGACCGCAGACCCATTACGGACACAGGCAATGAGGCAGTGATCGCTGAGATCCTGGTTGAAGACAGCATAGGTGTATTTAGAGGGCAGGTTGGTCAGGATGATATCTAAGAGGGTGCCCATGGTTACGGACTTAGGGTTGTACCTGGTAGGTTCTTTGATAATTTGTGTGAGATTGAGGGCATCTAGCTAAGATTGTAGGACGGCTGGGGTGTTAAGCATATCCCAGTTTAGGTCACCTAACAGTACGAACTCTGAAGATAGATGGGGGCAATCAATTCACATATGGTGTCCAGGGCACAGCTGGGAGCTGGGGGGGTCTATAACAAGCAGAAACTGTGAGAGACTTGTTTCTGGAAAGGTGGATTCTTTCATGTGGAAGCTTGAATTGTTTGGGTACAGACCTGGATAGTATGACAGAACTCTGCAGGCTGTCTCTGCAGTAAATTGCAAGTCCGCCCCCTTTGGCAGTTCTATCTTGTCGGAAAATGTTGTAGTTGGGGATGAACATTTCAGGATGTTGGGTGGCCTTGCTAAGCCATGATTCAGACACGGCTAGGACATCAGGGTTGGCGGAGTGTGCTAAAGCATTTAATAAAATAAACTTAGGGAGGAGGCTTCTGATGATAACAAACCAAGGCTTTTACAGTTACAGAAGTCAACAAATGAGAGTGCCTGGGGAATAGGAGTGGAACTCGGCACTGCAGGGCCTGGATTCACCTCTACATTACCAGAGAAACAGAGGAGGAGTAGGATGCGGCTAAAGGCTATAAGAACTGGTCGTCTAGTGCGGTCGAAACAGAGAGTAAAAGGAGCAGGTTTCTGGGCGCAGAAGTAGATTCAAGACATAATGTGGTATGGTAGGGTATGGTATGATGTGAGTACAGTGGAGGTAAACCTAGGCATTGAGTGACGATGAGAGAGGTTTTGTCTCTAGAGGCACCAGTTAACTTCTTATGGCGGCAAGCCCGAAGCCGGGCACAATATGACAACAGCCACTTCAAGTGCAGGGCGCGAAATTCAAAATATATTTTTTAGAAATATTTAACTTTCACACATTAACAAGTCCAATACAGCATTTGAAAGATAAACATCTTGTGAATCCAGCCAACATGTCCGGTTTTTAAAATGTTTTACAGCGAAAACACCACGTATATTTATGTTAGCTCACCACCAAATACAAAAAAGGACAGACATTTTTCACAGCACAGGTAGCATGCACAAAACCAACCTAACTAACCAAGAACCAACCAAACTAACCAAGAAACAACTTCATCAGATGACAGTCTTATAACATGTTATTCAATAAATCTATGTTTTGTTCGAAAAATGTGCATATTTGAGCTATAAATCAGTTTTACATTGCAGCTACCATCACAGCTACCGTCAGAAATGGCACCGAAGCAGCCAGAGTAATTACAGACACCAACGTCAAATACCTAAATACTCATCATAAAACATTTCAGAAAAATACATGGTGTACAACAAATGAAAGACAGGCATCTTGTGATTCCAGCCAATATTTCAGATTTCTTAAGTGTTTTACAGCGAAAACACAATATAGCATTATATTAGCTTACCACAATAGCCAGAAACACAAGCCATTCCCCAGCAGCAAAAGTTAGCGATCGTGGCCTCCCGGGTGGCGCAGTGGTCTAGGGCACTGCATCGCAGTGCTAACTGCGCCACCAGAGTCTCTGGGTTCGCGCCCAGGCTCTGTCGCAGCCGGCCGCGACCGGGAGGTCCGTGGGGCAACGCACAATTGGCATAGCGTCGTCCAGGTTAGGGAGGGTTTGGCCGGTAGGGATATCCTTGTCTCATCGCGCTCCAGCGACTCCTGTGGCGGGCCGGGCGCAGTGCGCGCTAACCAAGGGGGCCAGGTACACGGTGTTTCCTCCGACACATTGGTGCGGCTGGCTTCCGGGTTGGAGGCGCGCTGTGTTAAGAAGCAGTGCGGCTTGGTTGGGTTGTGCTTCGGAGGACGCATGGCTTTCGACCTTCGTCTCTCCCGAGCCCGTACGGGAGTTGTAGCGATGAGACAAGATAGTAATTACTAGCGATTGGATACCACGAAAATTGGGGAGAAAATGGGAGAAAAATAAAATAAAAAAATAAAATAAAATAAAGTTAGCGATCGTAACAAACCAGCAAAAGATATATAATTTTTGACTAACCTTGATAAGCTTCATCAGATGACAGTCCTATAACATCAGGTTATACATACACTTATGTTTTGTTCGAAAATGTGCATATTTAGAGCTGAAATCAGTGGTTATACATTGTGCTAACGTAGCATCTTTTTCCCACAACGTCCGGATATTTTTCTGGCACTCACATATTCTGACCAAATAACTATTCATAAACATAACTAAAAAATACATGTTGTATAGGAAATGATAGATACACTAGTTCTTAATGCAATCGCCGTGTTAGAATTCTAAAAAAGAACTTCATTACGACATGCAGCTTACGTTATTGCGAGAGAGCGCCCAAAATCTGGGCGCAAACTAAAAGTAAACATGTTCGACAGATATATGAAATAACATCATAAATGGGTCCTACTTTTGATGATCTTTCATCAGAATGTTGTACAAGGGGTCCTTTGTCGGGAACAATCGTTGTTTGGATTTAGAATGTCCTCTTCTCCAGTCAATTAGCACGGAAAGCTAGCAAAGTGGCGCTAAGCTCTCCTTCGTGAACAAACGCAGGCAACGCAACACGCCTAACGTCCCGAAAAAATTTCAATAATCTAATAAAACTATATTGAAAAAACATACTTTACGATGATATTGTCACATGTATCAAATAAAATCAAAGCCGGAGATATTAGTCGTCTATAACGACAGCTGTACAGAAGGCAAAACCAGGTCCCTTCACGCGCTCTCCAGAAAACAGGAAACTGGTGACACGTCATACAAAGAGCATTTATTCGAGCCCAGATCAAGTTATACACTCAATTTCTTCTCTCACTGCCTGTCGACATCTAGTGGAAGACGTATGAAGTGCATGTATTCTAATAAATATCAAGGACCTTTATAGGCAGGCCCTAGAAGAGAGCATCGATTTCAGATTTTCCACTTCCTGTCGGGAAGTTTGCTGCAAAATGAGTTCTGTTTTACTCACAGATATAATTCAAACGGTTTTAGAAACTAGAGAGTGTTTTCTATCCAATAGTAATAATAATATGCATATTGTACGAGCAAGAATTGAGTACGAGGCCGTTTGAAATGGGCACCTTTTATCCGGCTACTCAATACTGCCCCTGCAGCCCAAACAGGTTAAGCCAGGTGAGGTCACCGCATGTGTGGGGGGTGGGACAAAATGGCTATCTAAGGCATATTGAGCAAGGCTGGAACTACAGTGAAATAAGATAATAAAAACTCACCAAAACAGCAATAGACAAGACATATTTAGGGAGAGACATGTGTAGCCGAGTGATAATAGGGTCCAATGAGCAGCTATAGGTTAGTCAGGGGGCCGTTCAGTGGTCACTACTACGCCAGGTGAGCTGGAGACAAGGCGATTCCGAGAGCTTGCGGGCCGGGGCCAGCAGATGGGCCTTCGGCGACGTCGCAACAAAGATCTTTTTGAAACCATCCTCAGACGATTACATCGGCAGACCATGGATCGGCGGGGCTCCGTGCCGGCAGTATAGGGTCCAGGCCTATTGTCAAAATAGGTATTGTAGCCCAAGAATTAGCTGGTGGACCTCTTCAGCTAGCCGGGAGATGGGCCTAGCTCGAGGCTAACGGGTGCTTGCTTCGGGACAGAGACGTTAGCCAGGAGTAGCCACTCAGGTTGCAGCTAGCTAGCTGCGATGATCCGGTGTAAAGATCCAGAGCTTGTTGTAGACAAAAAGCAGTCCGATATGCTCTGGATTGATATCGCGCTGTGCAGACTGGCAGGTACTGACCGAGCTGAAGCTGGCTGGTGTCCGAGTTAACGGTGAAGACCGCTAGCAGTGGCTAACTGACTACTAGCTAGTAGCTAGTTAGCTGGCTAGCTTCTGTTGGGGGTTCCGGTTCTAAAGTATAAAAATAGCAGATCCGTACCACATTGGGTGAGGCGGGTTGTAGGAGAGTATATTCAGTCCGTAGATGGAAAGTGAGATTAAAATATATATGAAATATATACGAAAGAAACGAGGAAAACGATATTTACACGGGACAGGAACGGGACAAGACAAAACAAGATACTAGATCTACACACTAGATACAACATATAGACAACATATACACACTAGATTATAGATCAACACATTACATACTACATCTAAACACTAGATACTACATCTAGACACTATATACTAGATTTAACACTATATACTACATCTAAACACTAGATACTACATCTAGATACTATATACTAGATGTAACACTATATACTACATCTAAACACTAGATACTACATCTACAACTACATCTAGACACTAGATACTAGAGCTGAACACTAGATACTACATCTACACACTAGATACTACATCTAAACACTAGATACTACATCTAGATACTATATACTAGATGTAACACTATATACTACATCTAGATACTATATACTAGATTTAACACTATATACTACATCTAAACACTAGATACTACATTTGGATACTATATACTAGATGTAACACTAGATACTACATCTACACACTAGATACTACATATAACCACTAGATACTACATATAACCACTAGATACTACATCTACACACTAGATACTACATATAACCACTAGATACCATATCTACACACTAGATACTAGATGTACATACTACATAATACATCTACACACTAGATCTACACACAAAATACTAGATCTGCAATCTAGATACTACATCTACACACAAAATACTACATATACCCACTATATACTAGATCTCACACTAGAATCTACATCTATAGACTATAGAAAGTGAAGGTAACCTGGCTAAATGATTACCGCCCCGTAGCACTTTGAAAGGCTGGTCATGGCTCACATCAACAGCATCCTCCCGGTCACCCTAGACCCACTCCAATTCGCATACCGCCCCAACAGATCCACAGATGATGCAATCTCAATCACATTCCACACTGCCCTTTCCCAACTGGACAAAAGGAACACCTATGTGAGAATGCTGTTCATTGACTACAGCTCAGCGTTCAACCCCACAGTGCCCACGAAGCTCATCACTAAGCTAAGGACTCTGAGACTCACCATCTCCCTCTGCAACTGGATCCTGGACTTCCTGACGGGCTGTCCCCAGGTGGTAAATGTAGGCAACAACACATCTGCTATACTGATCCTCAACACAGGGGCCCCACAGCAGTGTGTACTTAGTCCCCTCCTGTATTCCCTGTTTACCCATGACAGAGTGACCAAACACAACTCCAACACCATCATTAAGTTCGCTGACGACACAACAGTGGTAGGCCTGATCACCGACAACGATTAGACGGCCTATAGTGAGGAGGTCAGAGAACTGGCAGTGTGTTGCCAGGACAACAACCTCTCCCTCAATGTGAACAAGACAAAGGAGCTGATCGTGGACTACAGGAAAAGGCGGCCCGAACACGCCCCCATTAACATCGACGGGGCTGCAGTGGAGCGGGTCGAGAGTTTCAAGTTTCTTGGTGTCCACATCACCAACGATCTATCGTGGTCCAAACATACCAAAACAGTGGTGAAGAGGGCACGACAAAATCTATTCCCCCTCAGGAGACTGAAAAGATTTGGCATGGGTCCTCAGATCCTCAAAAGGTTCTACAGCTGCACCATCGAGAACATCCTGACCTGTTGCATCACCGCCTGGTATGGTAACTGCTCGGCATCTGACCGTAAGGCACTAAAGAGGGTAGTGCGTACGGCCCAGTACATCACTGGGGCCAAGCTTCCTCCCATCCAGAACCAATATAATAGGCGGTGTCAGAGGAAAGCCCATAACATTTTCAGAGACTCCAGTCACGCAAGTTAAAGGCTGTTTACTCTGTGTAACGCTCGTCTTCCTCCTCGTCTGAGGAGGAGCAAGGATCGGACCAAAATGCAGCGTGGTTTGAATACATACTTTTAATAATATCAACGAAGACGAAAAACACTTGATAAACTACAAAACAACAAAACGACGTGAACAGACCTGAACATGAGAACATAAAACATGAACGCACGAACAGGAACAAACGAACGAACGAACGAAACGAAACAGTACCGTGTGGCGAACAAACACAGACACAACAACAATCATCCACAAACAAACAGTGAGAACAGCCTACCTTAATATGGTTCTCAATCAGAGGAAACGTAAAACACCTGCCCCTGATTGAGAACCATATCAGGCTAATACAATGAAGCCAACATAGAAACACATAACATAGAATGCCCACCCAGCTCACGTCCTGACCAACTAAACAATACAGAACAATAGAAATAAGGTCAGGAACGTGACACTCTGCTACCGCACGGCAGCGGTACCGGAGCACCAAGTCTAGGCACCTCAACAGCTTCTACCCCCAAGGCATAAGACTGCTGAACAATTATTAAAATGGCCACCGGACTATTTACATTGACCCCCCTCCTCCCTTATTTACACTGCTGCTGCTCGCTGTTTATTATCTATGCATAGTCACTTCACCCCTACCTACATGTACACATTACCTCAACTAACCTATACCCCCGCACACTGACTCGGTACCAGTACCCCCTGTTTAAAGCCTCGTTATTGTTATTCTTATTGTGTTACTTTTTATGATTATTTTTTACTTTAGTCTATTTGGGAAATATTTTCTTAAACTCTTATGGATCGGGGCCTCCCGGGTGGCGCAGTGGTCTAGGGCACTGCATCGCAGTGCTAGCTGCGCCACCAGAGTCTCTGGGTTCGCGCCCAGGCTCTGTCGCAGCCGGCCGCGACCGGGAGGTCCGTGGGGCGAAGCACAATTGGCCTAGCGTCGTCCGGGTTAGGGAGGGTTTGGCCGGTAGGGATATCCTTGTCTCATCGCGCTCCAGCGACTCCTGTGGCGGGCCGGGCGCAGTGCGCGCTAACCAAGGGGGCCAGGTGCACGGTGTTTCCTCCGACACATTGGTGCGGCTGGCTTCCGGGTTGGAGGCGCGCTGTGTTAAGAAGCAGTGCGGCTTGGTTGGGTTGTGCTTCGGAGGACGCATGGCTTTCGACCTTCGTCTCTCCCGAGCCCGTACGGGAGTTGTAGCGATGAGACAAGATAATAATTACTAGCGATTGGATACCACGAAAATTGGGGAGAAAATGGGATAAAATGTAAAAAAATAAAATAAAAAATAAAAAAACTCTTATGGATCGGCCCCTTTTTTCAATTTTCTCCTGAAATGACATACCCAAATCTAACTGCCTGTAGCCCAGGACCTGAAGCAAGGATATGCATATTCTTGATACCATTTCAAAGGAAACCCTTTGAAGTTTGTAGAAATGTGAAAGGAATGTAGGAGAATATAACACATTAGATCTTTTAGAAGAAAATACAAAGAAATAACCAACCGTTTTTTTGTATTTTTGAAATGCAAGAGAAAGGCCATAATTTATTATTCCAGCCCAGGTGCAATTTACATATTGGCCACTAGATGGCAGCAGTGTATATGCACATTTTTAGGCTAATCCAATGAACCATTGCATTTCTGTTCAAAATGTTGTGTCAAGACTGCCCAAATGTGGCTAATTTGTTTATTAATACTTGTTCATGTTCAAAACTGTGCACTCTCCTCAAACAATAGCCTGGTATTCTTCACTGTAATAGTTAATGTAAATTGGACAGTGCAGTTAGATTAACAATAATTGAAGCTTTCTGCCAATATCAGATGTGTCTATGTCCTGGGAAACGTTCCTGTTAGTTACAACCTCATGCTAATCGCATTGACCTACGTTGACTTGCCTAGTTAAATTAAGGTTAAATAAAAATCTAATTCAAATCTCAGGCCACTCCCTCCTCTCCTGTCCCCTCCTATCCTGTCATCTCTCCTCCTCTCCTCCGGCTAGATTCCTATCCCAGGTCGCTCTGTCTCTGCCAGCCTGCCACTACCTGACGACACTCTCCCTGCGCTCACAACGCTTCCTCTGCCATGTAAATAACATCTATCAGCTGAAGGACGAGGAGGGAGGGATGGAAGTCAAGAGGGAGCAAGGAAGGGAGAAAGAGAGAGGTGTCACTCATTGGGGAATTTGTTATAGGCCAATTTCTTTCCACCTAAATGTTATTTTATGTCTTGGAAGAGAGAATGTTGCTCAGTGATAGGACTACAGACTGTCTGAATCTCCCCATGAATGTACGATGGTTTGGTGTTGAAATATTCCTAAGTGTGAAACGGACCATGCATTCCATTAAGCCGCTGTCACTCACGACCCAGCAAAAACAAAATTGGTTCTGTGAATTGTAAACGGCATATGTTCTCATAACACAAAGAACGTTCTGATGCTCATAGAATGTTTGTATAAAACATTTGCCTGATGTTGCAAGAATGTTCCCAAAATACATTGTGTCTGTTCTTTAAAGGTTCCCAGAATGTTACGTTAGGGTTTTGGGAACAGTTTTGTGGAGAACATCACAACAGACACAGTATGTTCCAAAAACACAAAAACTGTTCAGTTGTGCGGAAGATTCGATAATGTTGATTTTATGGTGCACAAAAACACTCACCTTTTGTTGCGAGAACATTCCCAGAACATGTTTAATCTCTTACTTTAAAGGCAGAATTATTAATTATATTATTAATTATAGTTGTTGCTAACGGTTAAGAGCGTTGGGCCAAGGTTGCTGGTTCAAATCCCAGAGCTGGCAAGGTGGAAAAATCTGCCGTTCTGCCCTTGAGCAAGGCAGTTAACCCTCAACAGCAACTGCTTCCTGGGCGCCGATGACGTCAATTAAGGCAGCCCCCCCTGCACATCTCTGATTCAGAGGGGTTGGGTTAAATGACTCCTGCACCTCTCTGATTCAGAGGGGTTGGGTTAAATGACTCCTGCACCTCTCTGATTCAGAGGGGTTGGGTTAAATGACTCCTGCACCTCTCTGATTCAGAGGGGTTGGGTTAAATGACTCCTGCAGCTCTCTGATTCATAGGGGTTGGGTTAAATGACCCCTGCACCTCTCTGATTCATAGGGGTTGGGTTAAATGACCCCTGCACCTCTCTGATTCAGAGGGGTTGGGTTAAATGACTCCTGCACCTCTCTGATTCAGAGGGGTTGGGTTAAATGACTCCTGCACCTCTCTGATTCAGAGGGGTTGGGTTAAATGACTCCTGCACCTCTCTGATTCAGAGGGGTTGGGTTAAATGACTCCTGCAGCTCTCTGGTTCAGAGGGTTAAATGACTCCTGCACCTCTCTGATTCAGAGGGGTTGGGTTAAATGACTCCTGCACCTCTCTGATTCAGAGGGGTTGGGTTAAATGACTCCTGCACCTCTCTGATTCAGAGGGGTTGGTTTAAATGACTCCTGCAGCTCTCTGGTTCAGAGGGTTAAATGACTCCTGCACCTCTCTGATTCAGAGGGGTTGGGTTAAATGACTCCTGCAGCTCTCTGGTTCAGAGGGTTAAATGACTCCTGCACCTCTCTGATTCAGAGGGTTAATGACTCCTGCACCTCTCTGATTCAGAGGGTTAAATGACTCCTGCACCTCTCTGATTCAGAGGGGTTGGGTTAAATGACTCCTGCAGCTCTCTGATTCAGAGGGGTTGGGTTAAATGACTCCTGCACCTCTCTGATTCAGAGGGGTTGGGTTAAATGACTCCTGCACCTCTCTGATTCAGAGGGTTGGGGTTAAATGACTCCTGCACCTCTCTGATTCAGAGGGTTAAATGACTCCTGCACCTCTCTGATTCAGAGGGTTAAATGACTCCTGCACCTCTCTGATTCAGAGGGTTAAATGACTCCTGCACCTCTCTGATTCAGAGGGTTAAATGACTCCTGCACCTCTCTGATTCAGAGGGTTAAATGACTCCTGCACCTCTCTGATTCAGAGGGTTAAATGACTCCTGCACCTCTCTGATTCAGAGGGTTAAATGACTCCTGCACCTCTCTGATTCAGAGGGTTAAATGACTCCTGCACCTCTCTGATTCAGAGGGTTAAATGACTCCTGCACCTCTCTGATTCAGAGGGTTAAATGACTCCTGCACCTCTCTGATTCAGAGGGTTAAATGACTCCTGCACCTCTCTGATTCAGAGGGTTACATGACTCCTGCACCTCTCTGATTCAGAGGGTTAAATGACTCCTGCACCTCTCTGATTCAGAGGGTTACATGACTCCTGCACCTCTCTGATTCAGAGGGTTAAATGTGGAAGACACAGTTTGGTTGAATGCATTCAGTTGTGCAACTGCCTAGGTATCCCCTTTTACATTCACAGACCATGGTGAAGGTTTGGTTGTGAGGTGATTGGTTGTGGTGTGGTTGTGGGGTGAATGTGGTTTGGTTGTGGGGTGGTTGTGGGCTGGTTGTGGATTGGTTGTGGTGTGGTTGTGGGCTGGTTGTGGGCTGGTTGTGGTGTGGTTGTGGTGTGGTTGTGGGGTGAATGTGGGGTGAATGTGGTTTGGTTGTGGTGTGGTTGTGGGCTGGTTTTGGTGTGGTTGTGGGCTGGTTGTGGTGTGGTTGTGGGCTGGTTGTGGTGTGGTTGTGGGCTGGTTGTGGTGTGGTTGTGGGCTGGTTGTGGGCTGGTTGTGGGCTGGTTGTGGGATGGTTGTGGTGTGGTTGTGGGCTGGTTGTGGGATGGTTGTGGTTTGGTTGTGGTGTGGTTGTGGGATGGTTGTGGTTTGGTTGTGGTGTGGTTGTGGGATGGTTGTGGGATGGTTGTGGTGTGGTTGTGGGATGGTTGTGGGCTGGTTGTGGTGTGGTTTAGCCTCTTGTTACACGTTGGTCTCTCTTCTCTGAAGGCTGAAGGTATTGTGAGCTTATGCTTTAAGCATTGACCTTTTTGGGACATTAATTATTAAGTGAGGAGGCTTCTAAGTTGACTTATGGAATTGTTTTAAGACGGTCCTACCATGGATCATTAAGCTATTTGATTTAGAGTTTTAGAATGCCTTTAGGTATAACAAATATATATGTATTTTTATAAAATGTTGAATTTGGCCTTTACTTCTATAGCCCATAGAAATGCATTTAATAACACATTAATACTGCACATGGCAAAAAAGACCGATTTGGGGGATGTCTCGTGGTTTGACAAACACAGCTGTAGCTCAGCCACCTTCCACCACAGATGAGGAAGATGAGGAAGGCCAGATACTGTGTCTCTAGTTCATTATGTTACTTATATTGACTTACCGGTGTGTCAGTAGACTCTATATTTTTATTTTAAGGAGCATTAGATACTGCTGGAATGTCTACCTGTGTCACGTTCCTGACCTGTTTTCTGTTGTTTGGTATGTGTTTATTGGTCAGGGCGTGAGTTTTGGGTGGGCAGTCTATGTTTTCTGTTTCTATGTTGGTTTTGGGTTGCCTGGTATGGCTCTCAATTAGAGGCAGGTGTTTGACGTTTCCTCTGATTGAGAGTCATATTAAGGTAGGTTGTTCTCACTGTTTGTTTGTGGGTGATTGTCGTCCGTGTCAGTGTTTGTCGCGCCACACGGGACTGTCTCGGTTTATGTAGTCTGTTCCTGTTCGTGAGTTCTGCGTGTATTTTATGTAAGTTCCATGTCCAGGTCTGTCTACTCCGTTTTGTTATTTTGTAAACTCCTTCCAAGTGTTTGTTTTCGTGTTTCATCGTTTGATTTAATAAATCATTATGTATTCACAACCCGCTGCACTTTGGTCAAATCACTACTCCTCCTCTTCGTATGAAGAGGAGGAGGAATGCCGTTACAACCTGTCACGCCCTGGCCTTAGTATTCTTTGTTTTCTTTATTATTTTAGTTAGGTCAGGGTGTGACATGGGGAATGTTTGTGTTTTGTCATTTTGGGTGGTTATATGGTAAAGGGGGTGTTGGGTGTAGTGTATGAGTTTGTGTTGAGTGAATGTTTCTAGGTATGTCTATGGTTGAGTGAATGTGTCTAGGTATGTCTATGGTTGCCTGAGTGGTTCTCAATCAGAGACAGATGTCTTTCATTTGTCTCTGATTGGGAGCCATATTTAAGGCAGCCATGGGCATCATGCATTTGTGGGTAATTGTCTATGTGTAGTGTTTGTGTCAGCACTATTTATATGTATAGCTTCACGGTCGTCAGTTTGTTATTTTGTTAGTTTTTGTATAGTTGTTCGTTTCTTGTTTTTTCTCTCTTCTGAAATAAAAGAAGATGTATTTTGAACACGTTGCATTTTGGTCCTCACTCTCTTCGCAAGACGATCGTGACAGAATTACCCACCAATGCGGGATCAAGCAGCGTGATAAGCGACAACAGGAGCAGCGCAAGGAGGAATGGCAATGGGAGCGTAATCTGGACTACACTACGTGGGAGGAGATCGACAGGTGGGCGATCGACCCAGGGCGAGTGCCGGAGCCCGCCTGGGATTCTCTGGCGCAGTGCGAGGAGGGATACCGGCGAATGGAGGCAGCACGACGACGCGGTAGGACGCCTGTGAGTCAACCCAAAACATTTCTTGGGGGGGGGGCTTAGAGGTAGTGGGCTGAGGGCAGGTAGGAGACCTGCGCCCACTTCCCAGGCTAACCGTGGAGAGCGGGAGTACGGGCGAACACCGTGTTACGCAGTAGAGCGCACGGTGTCTCCTGTACGTGTTCATAGCCCGGTGCGGGTTATTCCACCTCCCCGCACTGGTAGGGCTAGATTGGGCATTGAGCCAGGTGCCATGAAGCCGGCTCAACGCGTCTGGTCTCCAGTGCGTCTCCTCGGGCCGGCATACATGGCACCAGCCTTACGCATGGTGTCCCCGGTTCGCCTACATAGCCCGGTGCGGGTTATTCCACCTCCCCGCACTGGTCGGGCGACGGGGAGCATTCAACCAGGTAAGGTTGGGCAGGCTCGGTGCTCAAGGGAACCAGTACGCCTGCACGGTCCGGTATTTCCGGCGCCACCTCCCCGCCCCAGTCCAGTTCCACCAGTGCCTACACCACGCACCAGGCTTCCAGTGTGTCTCCAGAGCCCTGTTCCTCCTCCACGCACTCGTCCTATGGTGCGTGTCTCCAGCCCGGTACCACCAATTCCGGCACCACGCACCAAGCCTCCTGTGCGTCTCCAGAGTCCTGTGCATCCTGTTGCTGCTCCCCGCACTAGCCCTGAGATGCGTGTCCCCAGCCCGGTACCACCAGTTCCGGCACCACGCACTAGGCCTAATGTGCGTCCCCAGGGTCCAGTATGCCCTGTTCCTTCTCCCCGCACTAGCCCTGAGATGCGTGTCCCCAGCCCGGTACCACCAGTTCCGGCACCACGCACTAGGCCTAATGTGCATCCCCAGGGTCCAGTATGCCCTGTTCCTTCTCCCCGCACTAGCCTGAAGGTGCGTGTCCTTAGCCCGGTGCCTCCAGTTCCGGCACCACGCACCAGGCCTACAGTGCGCCTCATCCGGCCAGAGCCATCCGTCTGCCCAGTGCCATCTGAGCCATCCGTCTCCCCAGCGCCATCTGAGCCATCCGTCTCCCCAGCGCCATCTGAGCCATCCGTCTCCCCAGCGCCATCTGAGCCATCCGTCTCCCCAGCGCCATCTGAGCCATCCGTCTCCCCAGCGCCATCTGAGCCATCCGTCTCCCCAGCGCCATCTGAGCCATCCGTCTCCCCAGCGCCATCTGAGCCATCCGTCTGTCCCGAGCCATTAGAGCCGCCCGTCTGTCCCGAGCCGTCAGAGCCGTTAGTCAGTCAGGAGCCGCTAGAGCCATTCGTCAGTCAGGATCTGCCAGAGCCGCCAACCAGACAGGATCTGCCAGAGCCGCCAACCAGACAGGATCTGCCAGAGCCGCCAACCAGACAGGGTCTGCCAGAGCCGCCAACCAGACAGGATCTGCCAGAGCCGCCAACCAGACAGGATCTGCCAGAGCCGTCAGCCAGCCATGAGCGTCCAGATCCGTCAGCCAGCCATGAGCAGCCAGATCCGTCAGCCAGCCATGAGCAGCCAGATCCGTCAGCCAGCCATGAGCAGCCAGATCCGTCAGCCAGCCATGAGCCGTCCAGCCAGGATCCGCCAGAGCCGTCCAGCCAGGATCCGCCAGAGCCGTCATCCAGCCAGGATCCGTCCCTCAGTCCGGAGCTGCCGTCCCTCAGTCCGGAGCTGCCCCTTATCCTGGTGCTGCTCCTTATCCTGGTGCTGCCCCTTATCCTGGTGCTGCCCCTTAGTCCGGTGCTGCCCCTTAGTCCGGTGCTGCCCCTTAGTCCGGAGCTGCCCCTTAGTCCGGTGCTGCCCCTTAGTCCGGTGCTGCCCCTTAGTCCGGTGCTGCCCCTTAGTCCGGTGCTGCCCCTTAGTCCGGTGCTGCCCCTTAATCCAGTGGGGTTAATGTGGAGGGTGGCCATTTGGAGGAGGCTACGAAAGCGGGTAGTGACTATGGTGGGGTGGGGACCACAACCAGTGCCAGAGCCGCCACCGTGGACAGACGCCCACCCAGACCCTCCCCTAGACTTTATGCTGGTGCGCCCGGAGTTCGCACCTTAAGGGGGGGGTTATGTCACGCCCTGGCCTTAGTATTCTTTGTTTTCTTTATTATTTTAGTTAGGTCAGGGTGTGACATGGGGAATGTTTGTGTTTTGTCATTTTGGGTGGTTATATGGTAAAGGGGGTGTTGGGTGTAGTGTATGAGTTTGTGTTGAGTGAATGTTTCTAGGTATGTCTATGGTTGAGTGAATGTGTCTAGGTATGTCTATGGTTGCCTGAGTGGTTCTCAATCAGAGACAGATGTCTTTCATTTGTCTCTGATTGGGAGCCATATTTAAGGCAGCCATGGGCATCATGCATTTGTGGGTAATTGTCTATGTGTAGTGTTTGTGTCAGCACTATTTATATGTATAGCTTCACGGTCGTCAGTTTGTTATTTTGTTAGTTTTTGTATAGTTGTTCGTTTCTTGTTTTTTCTCTCTTCTGAAATAAAAGAAGATGTATTTTGAACACGCTGCATTTTGGTCCTCACTCTCTTCGCAAGACGATCGTGACACTACCAATGGCATGTCCATCTTTTTGTGATAAATTTCACTCGTCACTCAAAACATTTCAAAAGTATTTATTAAGTATTAATTAAGTATTTATAAAGTATACACACACTTTAGATAAGAGAGCAAAAAGACACAAGTAATGATGGGTTTATATGGCCCTGTCTTATGAATGATCTTATGAATCATTACTAAATACTTTAAAGTTGTTTCAAATTTGTGAATAACAAAAGGTTACTAACATTTACAAATGTGGGAGTAATGATTCATCAATTATGAAGTACCTACTTATGAATCCACTATAAATGCTTTCTTACACAGAGTTATTATTAAGTGCTACCAACCAATCAAAACATTTTACTACTAATTACTATAGGGCTCCCGAGTGGCGCAGCGGTCTAAGGCACTGCATCTCCTTGCTAGAGGCTTCACTACAGACACCCTGGTTCAATTCCAGGCTGTATCACATCCGGCTGTGATTGAGAGTCCCATAAGGTGGTGCACAATTGACCCAGCGTTGTACGAGTTTGGCCGGTGGTAGGCTGTCATTGTAAATAAGTATTTGTTATTAACTGACTTGCCTAGTTAAATAAAGGTTAAATAAAATACAAATGAATAATGATCTCTCTCTCTCCAGATAGAATGTGAGCTATAGTGTAAAAAGAAGAAACTCATGGTGGCTCTGGCCGCATCCCATATGGCACCCTGTTCCCTATATAGTGCACAACTCCAAGGGCCCTGGTCAAAAGAAGTGCACTATATAGGGAACAGGGTGCCATTGGAGACTCCAACCCTGCCTCGCCTTAACATGACTGATGATTCTGCAGCTAAAATAGAGCATTGTCCCCACTATCATTTATTATGAAACTGACTGGCTTTGATGGAGGGAGAAGGGCCGGGGGAGGTGTAGGTAGAGGGAGGGAGAGAGAGAGGGAGGAAAAGAGGGAAAGAGGAAGCTGGAAATGGAGATGAGGGAGAGAGGCAGAGGGAGATGGAGATGGAGGGAGGTGTGGCGTGAGTGAGGGATAGAGGGACGGAGGCAACTGGAAGGAGCTAAAGAGAGGAGGCAGTTAGCAGGAGGGAGGGAGGGGGGAAAAAGAGGGAGATGGAAATAGGGAGGCAGCTAGAGGGAGGTGTAGAGTGAGTGACGGAGCAGGGAGGGAACTAGAGGGAGGTAGGGGGCAGCTAGAGGGAGTGAGGGAGTGAGGGAGAGAGGGAGGGAGGCTACTAGAGGAAGATGGAGGGATGGAGGGAGGCTGCTAGAGGGAGGGAGGGATGGAGGGAGGCTGCTAGAGGGAGGGAGGGAGGCTGCTAGAGGGAGGGGGGATGGAGGGAGGCTGCTAGAGGGAGGGAGGGAGGCTGCTAGAGGGAGGGAGGGATGGATGGAGGCTGCTAGAGGGAGGGAGGGAAGTGTAGAGTTAGGAATGGATAGGGGGAGCTGGAGGGAGGGAGGCTGCTAGAGGGAGGAAGGTAGCTGTAGAGAGGGAAGCTGCTATAGAGAGGGAAGCTGCTCGATGGAGGGAAGCTGCTAGAGGGAGGGAAGCTGCTACAGAGAGGGAAGCTGCTACAGAGAGGGAAGCTGCTAGAGGGAGGGAAGTTGCTAGAGGGAGGGAAGCTGCTAGAGGGAGGGAGCTACAGAGAGGGAAGCTGCTAGAGGGAGGGAAGCTGCTAGAGGGAGGGAAGCTGCTAGAGGGAGGGAAGCTGCTAGAGGGAGGGAAGATGCTACAGAGAAACTAGCTGCTAGAGGGAGGGAAGCTGCTACAGAGAAACTAGCTGCTAGAGGGAGGGAAGCTGCTAGAGGGAGGGAAGCTGATAGAGGGAGGGAAACTGCTACAGTGAGGGAAGCTGATAGAGGGAGGGAAGCTGCTACAGAAAGGGAAGCTGCTAGAGGGAGGTAGCAACAGAGAGGGAAGCTGCTAGAGGGAGGGAAGCTGCTAGAGGGAGGTAGCTACAGAGAGGGAAGCTGCTAGAGGGAGGGAAGCTGCTAGAGGGAAGCTGCTACAGAGAGGGAAGCTGCTAGAGGGAGGGAAGCTGCTAGAGGGAGGGAAGCTGCTAGAGGGAGGTAAGCTGCTAGAGGGAGGTAAGCTGCTAGAGGGAGGTAAGCTGCTAGAGGGAGGTAAGCTGCTAGAGGGAAGGAAGTTGCTAGAGGGAGGGAAGTTGCTAGAGGGAGGGAAGCTGCTATAGGGAGGGAAGCTGCTATAGGGAGGGAAGCTGCTATAGGGAGGGAAGCTGCTATAGGGAGGGAAGCTGCTAGAGGGAGGGAAACTGCTAGAGGGAGGGAAGCTGCTAGAGGGAGGGAAGCTGAAAGAGGGAGGGAAGCTGCTAGAGGGAGGGAAGCTGATAGAGGGAGGGAAGCTGCTAGAGGGAGGGAAACTGCTAGAGGGAGGGAAACTGCTAGAGGTAGGGAAGCTGATAGAGTTAGGGAAGCTGCTAGAGGGAGGGAAGCTGCTAGAGCGAGGGAAGCTGCTAGAGGGAGGTAGCTACAGAGAGGGAAGCTGCTAGAGGGAGGGAAGCTGCTAGAGGGAGGGAAGCTGCTAGAGGGAGGGAAGCTGCTAGAGGGAGGGAAGCTGCTAGAGGGAGGGAAACTGCTAGAGGGAGGGAAACTGCTAGAGGGAGAGAAGCTGCTAGAGGGAGGGAAGCTGATAGAGGGAGGGAAGCTGATAGAGGGAGGGAAACTGCTAGAGGGAGGGAAGCTGATAGAGGGAGGTAGCTACATAGAGGGAAGCTGCTAGAGGGAGGGAAGCTGCTAGAGGGAGGGAAGCTGCTAGAGGGAGGGAAGCTGCTAGAGGGAGGGAAGCTGCTAGAGGGAGGGAAACTGCTAGAGGGAGGGAAGCTGCTAGAGGGAGGGAAACTGCTAGAGGGAGGGAAACTGCTAGAGGGAGGGAAGCTGATAGAGGGAGGGAAGCTGCTAGAGGGAGGGAAGCTGCTAGAGCGAGGGAAGCTGCTAGAGGGAGGGAAGCTGCTAGAGGGAGGGAAGCTGCTAGAGGGAGGGAAGCTGATAGAGGGAGGGAAGCTGCTAGAGGGAGGGAAGCTGCTAGAGGGAGGGAAGCTGATAGAGGGAGGGAAGCTGCTAGAGGGAGGGAAGCTGCTAGAGCGAGGGAAGCTGCTAGAGGGAGGGAAGCTGCTAGAGGGAGGTAGCTACATAGAGGGAAGCTGCTAGAGGGAGGGAAGCTGCTAGAGGGAGGGAAGCTGCTAGAGGGAGGGAACCTGCTATAGAGAGATAAATAAAGATGTCCCAAGCTAGAGATGACTATATTGGTCCTCTTAAACAGATATTGTAGAGGCCCAGTGCTGCAGTTACTTTTGTGAAAAAGTAAAAACATATATACTGTATATATTCAGATTGTTCATGGGTGCTGCAGCTCTCTCAACACCCCTACTTCCTGTGGCTATGCTCAGGAGATCCCACAGGTCTCGCTGGGCCACAGCTCACACAGGTTAGCACTGTACAGATACACTCTACAATAGAACTAACTCACTGTAACACAGGGTGTTCAAATTACTCACTCAACACCTGGAGGTACCGAGAACAGCATTCACACAGAGATGACTGTAGCAGTATATAGGACTAACAATGATGACTGTAGCAGGGTTAGAACTAACAGAGATGACTGTAGCAGGGTTAGAACTAACAGAGATGACTGTAGCAGGGTTAGAACTAACAGAGATGACTGTAGCAGGATGTAGAACTAACAGAGATGACTGTAGCAGGATGAAGGACTAACAGAGATGACTGTAGCAGGGTTAGAACTAACAGAGATGACTGTAGCAGGATGAAGGACTAACAGAGATGACTGTAGCAGGATGTAGGACTAACAGAGATGACTGTAGCAGGATGAAGGACTAACAGAGATGACTGTAGCAGGGTTAGAACTAACAGAGATGACTGTAGCAGGATGTAGGACTAACAGAGATGACTGTAGCAGGGTTAGAACTAACAGAGATGACTGTAGCAGGGTTAGAACTAACAGAGATGACTGTAGCAGGGTTAGAACTAACAGAGATGACTGCAGCAGCAGTATATAGGACTAACAGAGATGACTATAGCAGGATATAGGACTAACAGAGATGACTGTAGCAGGGTTAGAACTAACAGAGATGACTGAAGCAGGGTTAGAACTAACAGAGATGACTGTAGCAGGGTTAGAACTAACAGAGATGACTGTAGCAGGGTTAGAACTAACAGAGATGACTGTAGCAGGGTTAGAACTAACAGAGATGACTGCAGCAGGATGTAGGACTAACAGAGATGACTGCAGCAGCAGTATATAGGACTAACAGAGATGACTATAGCAGGATATAGGACTAACAGAGATGACTGTAGCAGAATGTAGGACTAACATAGATGACTGTAACAGGATGTAGGACTAAGAGATGACTGAAGCAGGATGTAGGACTAAGAGAGATGACTGTAGCAGGATGTAGGACTAAGAGAGATGACTGTAGCAGGATGTAGGACTAAGAGAGATGACTGTAGCAGGATGTAGGACTAACAGAGATGACTGTAGCAGGATGTAGGACTAACAGAGATGACTGTAGCAGGATGTAGGACTAAGAGAGATGACTGCAGCAGGATGTAGAACTAACAGAGATGACTGTAGCAGGATGTAGGACTAAGAGAGATGACTGTAGCAGGATGTAGGACTAACAGAGATGACTGTAGCAGGATGTAGGACTAACAGAGATGACTGTAGCAGGATGTAGGACTAACAGAGATGACTGTAGCAGGATGTAGAACTAACAGAGATGACTGTAGTAGCAGAGTTTAGGAATAACTGAGATGACTGTAGCAGCAGAGTATAGGACTAACAGAGATGACTGCAGCAGCATTATATAGGACTAACTGAGATGACTGTAGCAGCAGAGTCTAGGACTGACAGAGATGACTGTAGCAGTAGTATATAGGACTAACAGAGATGACTGTAGCAGGATATAGGACTAACAGAGATGACTGTAGCAGCATATAGGACTAACATAAATGACTGTAGCAGGATATAGGACTAACAGAGATGACTGTAGCAGCAGTATATAGGACTAACAGAGATGACTGTAGCAGAAGCATATTGGACTAACAGAGATTACTGTAGCAGAAGCATATAGGACTAACAGAGATGACAGTAGCAGAAGCATATAGGACTAACAGAGATTACTGTAGCAGAAGCATATAGGACTAACAGAGATGACTGTAGCAGTATATAGGACTAACAGAGATGACTGCAGCAGCAGTATATAGGACTAACAGAGATGACTATAGCAGGATATAGGACTAACAGAGATGACTGTAGCAGAATGTAGGACTAACATAGATGACTGTAACAGGATGTAGGACTAAGAGATGACTGTAGCAGGATGTAGGACTAACAAAGATGACTGTAGCAGGAGAGTATAGGACTAACAGAGATGACTGTAGCAGCGGAGAGTATAGGACTAACATAGATGACTGTAGCAGTAGTATATAGGACTAACAGAGATGACTGTAGCAGTGTATAGGACTAGCATAGATGACTGTAGCAGTGTATAGGACTAGCATAGATGACTGTAGCAGGATATAGGACTAACAGAGATGACTGTAGCAGTAGAGTATAGGACTAACAGAGATGACTGTAGCAGTAGTATATAGGACTAACAGAGATGACTGTAGCAGTGTATAGGACTAGCATAGATGACTGTAGCAGGATATATGACTAACTGAGATGACTGTAGCAGCAGAGTATAGGACTAACAGAGATGACTGCAGCAGCAGTATATAGGACTAACAGAGATGACTGCAGCAGCATTATATAGGACTAAAAGAGATGACTGTAGCAGCAAATAAGACTAACAGAGATGACTGTAGCAGCAGAGTCTAGGACTGACAGAGATGACTGTAGCAGTAGTATATAGGACTAACAGAGATGACTGTAGCAGTGTATAGGACTAGCATAGATGACTGTAGCAGGATATATGACTAACTGAGATGACTGTAGCAGCAGAGTATAGGACTAACAGAGATGACTGCAGCAGCAGTATATAGGACTAACAGAGATGACTGCAGCAGCATTATATAGGACTAAAAGAGATGACTGTAGCAGCAAATAAGACTAACAGAGATGACTGTAGCAGCAGAGTCTAGGACTGACAGAGATGACTGTAGCAGTAGTATATAGGACTAACAGAGATGACTGTAGCAGGATATAAGACTAACAGAGATGACTGTAGCAGCAGAGTCTAGGACTGACAGAGATGACTGTAGCAGTAGTATATAGGACTAACAGAGATGACTGTAGCAGCAGAGTCTAGGACTGACAGAGATGACTGTAGCAGTAGTATATAGGACTAACAGAGATGACTGTAGCAGGATATAAGACTAACAGAGATGACAGTAGCAGAAGCATATAGGACTAACAGAGATGACTGTAGCAGCAGAGTCTAGGACTGACAGAGATGACTGTAGCAGTAGTATATAGGACTAACAGAGATGACTGTAGCAGGATATAAGACTAACAGAGATGACTGTAGCAGCATATAGGACTAACATAAATGACTGTAGCAGGATATAGGACTAACAGAGATGACTGTAGCAGCAGTATATAGGACTAACAGAGATGACTGTAGCAGAAGCATATTGGACTAACAGAGATGACTGTAGCAGAAGCATATAGGACTAACAGAGATTACTGTAGCAGAAGCATATAGGACTAACAGAGATTACTGTAGCAGAAGCATATAGGACTAACAGAGATTACTGTAGCAGAAGCATATAGGACTAACAGAGATGACAGTAGCAGAAGCATATAGGACTAACAGAGATTACTGTAGCAGCAGCATATTGAACTAACAGAGATGACTGTAGCAGAAGCATATAGGACTAACAGAGATTACTGTAGCAGAAGCATATAGGACTAACAGAGATGACAGTAGCAGAAGCATATAGGACTAACAGAGATTACTGTAGCAGAAGCATATAGGACTAACAGAGATGACTGTAGCAGTATATAGGACTAACAGAGATGACTGCAGCAGCAGTATATAGGACTAACAGAGATGACTATAGCAGGATATAGGACTAACAGAGTTGACTGTAACAGCAGTATATAGGACTAACAGAGATGACTGTAGCAGCAGCATATTGAACTAACAGAGATGACTGTAGCAGAAGCATATTGGACTAACAGAGATGACTGTAGCAGAAGCATATAGGACTAACAGAGATGAAAGTAGCAGAAGCATATAGGACTAACAGAGATGACTGTAGCAGAAGCATATATGACTAACAGAGATGACTGTTGCAGCAGTGCATTGGACTAACAGAGATGACTGTAGCAGCATATAGGACTAACAGAGATGACTGTAGTAGTAGTGTATAGGACTAACAGAGATGACTGCAGCAGGATATAGGACTAACAGAGATGACTGCAGCAGCATATAGGACTAACAGAGATGACTGTAGCAGTAGAGTATAGGACTAACAGAGATGACTGTAGCAGAAGCATATAGGACTAACATAGATGACTGTAGCAGAAGCATATAGGACTAACAGAGATGACTGTAGCAGTAGTATATAGGACTAACAGAGATGACTGTAGCAGTAGAGTATAGGACTAACAGAGATGACTGTAGCAGCAGTATATAGGACTAACAGAGATGACTGCAGCAGTATATAGGACTAACAGAGATGACTGTAGCAGTAGAATATAGGACTAACAGAGATGACTGTAGCAGCAATGTATAGGACTAACAGAGATGACTGTAGCAGCATATAGGACTAACAGAGATGACTGTAGCAGTAGAGTAAAGGACTAACAGAGATGACTGCAGCAGTAGTGTATAGGACTAACAGAGATGACTGCAGCAGCAGTATATAGGACTAACAGAGATGACTGTAGTAGTAGTATATAGGACGAACAGAGATGACTGTAGCAGCATGTAGGACTAACAGAGATGACTGTAGCAGTAGAGTATAGGACTAACAGAGATGACAGTAGCAGAAGCATATAGGACTAACATAGATGACTGTAGCAGTAGAGTATAGGACTAACAGAGATGACTGTAGCAGCAGTATATAGGACTAACAGAGATGACTGTAGCAGTAGTGTATAGCACTAACAGAGATGACTGTAGCAGCAGTGTATAGGACTAACAGAGATGACTGTAGCAGCATATAGGACTAACAGAGATGACTGTAGCAGTAGAGTAAAGGACTAACAGAGATGACTGCAGCAGTAGTGTATAGGACTAACATAGATGACTGCAGCAGTAGAGTATAGGACTAACAGAGATGACTGTAGCAGCAGCATATAGGACTAATAGAGATGACTGTAGCAGCATATAGGACTAACAGAGATGACTGTAGCAGTAGAGTATAGGACTAACAGAGATGACAGTAGCAGAAGCATATAGGACTAACATAGATGACTGTAGCAGAAGCATATAGGACTAACAGAGATGACTGTAGCAGTAGTATATAGGACTAACATAGATGACTGTAGCAGTAGAGTATAGGACTAACAGAGATTACTGTAGCAGCAGTATATAGGACTAATAGAGATGACTGTAGCAGCAGTGTATAGGACTAACAGAGATGACTGTAGCAGCATATAGGACTAACAGAGATGACTGTAGCAGTAGAGTAAAGGACTAACAGAGATGACTGCAGCAGTAGTGTATAGGACTAACAGAGATGACTGCGGCAGCAGTATATAGGACTAACATAGATGACTGTAGTAGTAGTATATAGGACAAACAGAGATGACTGTAGCAGCATATAGGACTAACAGAGATGACTGTAGCAGCATATAGGACTAACAGAGATGACTGTAGCAGTAGAGTATAGGACTAACATAGATGACTGCAGCAGTAGAGTATAGGACTAACAGAGATGACTGTAGCAGCAGCATATAGGACTAATATAGATGACTGTAGCAGTATATAGGACTTACAGAGATGACTGTAACAGCAGCAAATAGGACTAACAGAGATGACTGTAGCAGCAGCAAATAGGACTAACAGAGATGACTGTAGCAGCATGTAGGACTAACAGAGATGACTGTAGCAGTAGAGTATAGGACTAACAGAGATGACTGTAGCAGGATATAAGACTAACAGAGATGACTGTAGCAGCATATAGGACTAACATAAATGACTGTAGCAGGATATAGGACTAACAGAGATGACTGTAGCAGGATATAAGACTAACAGAGATGACTGTAGCAGCATATAGGACTAACATAAATGACTGTAGCAGGATATAGGACTAACAGAGATGACTGTAGCAGCAGTATATAGGACTAACAGAGATGACTGTAGCAGAAGCATATTGGACTAACAGAGATGACTGTAGCAGAAGCATATAGGACTAACAGAGATTACTGTAGCAGAAGCATATAGGACTAACAGAGATTACTGTAGCAGAAGCATATAGGACTAACAGAGATGACAGTAGCAGAAGCATATAGGACTAACAGAGATTACTGTAGCAGAAGCATATAGGACTAACAGAGATGACTGTAGCAGTATATAGGACTAACAGAGATGACTGCAGCAGCAGTATATAGGACTAACAGAGATGACTATAGCAGGATATAGGACTAACAGAGTTGACTGTAACAGCAGTATATAGGACTAACAGAGATGACTGTAGCAGCAGCATATTGAACTAACAGAGATGACTGTAGCAGAAGCATATTGGACTAACAGAGATGACTGTAGCAGAAGCATATAGGACTAACAGAGATGAAAGTAGCAGAAGCATATAGGACTAACAGAGATGACTGTAGCAGAAGCATATATGACTAACAGAGATGACTGTTGCAGCAGTGCATTGGACTAACAGAGATGACTGTAGCAGCATATAGGACTAACAGAGATGACTGTAGTAGTAGTGTATAGGACTAACAGAGATGACTGCAGCAGGATATAGGACTAACAGAGATGACTGCAGCAGCATATAGGACTAACAGAGATGACTGTAGCAGTAGAGTATAGGACTAACAGAGATGACTGTAGCAGAAGCATATAGGACTAACAGAGATGACAGTAGCAGAAGCATATAGGACTAACATAGATGACTGTAGCAGAAGCATATAGGACTAACAGAGATGACTGTAGCAGTAGTATATAGGACTAACAGAGATGACTGTAGCAGTAGAGTATAGGACTAACAGAGATGACTGTAGCAGCAGTATATAGGACTAACAGAGATGACTGCAGCAGTATATAGGACTAACAGAGATGACTGTAGCAGTAGAATATAGGACTAACAGAGATGACTGTAGCAGCAATGTATAGGACTAACAGAGATGACTGTAGCAGCATATAGGACTAACAGAGATGACTGTAGCAGTAGAGTAAAGGACTAACAGAGATGACTGCAGCAGTAGTGTATAGGACTAACAGAGATGACTGCAGCAGCAGTATATAGGACTAACAGAGATGACTGTAGTAGTAGTATATAGGACGAACAGAGATGACTGTAGCAGCATGTAGGACTAACAGAGATGACTGTAGCAGTAGAGTATAGGACTAACAGAGATGACAGTAGCAGAAGCATATAGGACTAACATAGATGACTGTAGCAGAAGCATATAGGACTAACAGAGATGACTGTAGCAGTAGTATATAGGACTAACATAGATGACTGTAGCAGTAGAGTATAGGACTAACAGAGATGACTGTAGCAGCAGTATATAGGACTAACAGAGATGACTGTAGCAGTAGTGTATAGCACTAACAGAGATGACTGTAGCAGCAGTGTATAGGACTAACAGAGATGACTGTAGCAGCATATAGGACTAACAGAGATGACTGTAGCAGTAGAGTAAAGGACTAACAGAGATGACTGCAGCAGTAGTGTATAGGACTAACATAGATGACTGCAGCAGTAGAGTATAGGACTAACAGAGATGACTGTAGCAGCAGCATATAGGACTAATAGAGATGACTGTAGCAGCATATAGGACTAACAGAGATGACTGTAGCAGTAGAGTATAGGACTAACAGAGATGACAGTAGCAGAAGCATATAGGACTAACATAGATGACTGTAGCAGAAGCATATAGGACTAACAGAGATGACTGTAGCAGTAGTATATAGGACTAACATAGATGACTGTAGCAGTAGAGTATAGGACTAACAGAGATGACTGTAGCAGCAGTATATAGGACTAATAGAGATGACTGTAGCAGCAGTGTATAGGACTAACAGAGATGACTGTAGCAGCATATAGGACTAACAGAGATGACTGTAGCAGTAGAGTAAAGGACTAACAGAGATGACTGCAGCAGTAGTGTATAGGACTAACAGAGATGACTGCAGCAGCAGTATATAGGACTAACATAGATGACTGTAGTAGTAGTATATAGGACAAACAGAGATGACTGTAGCAGCATATAGGACTAACAGAGATGACTGTAGCAGCATATAGGACTAACAGAGATGACTGTAGCAGTAGAGTATAGGACTAACATAGATGACTGCAGCAGTAGAGTATAGGACTAACAGAGATGACTGTAGCAGCAGCATATAGGACTAATATAGATGACTGTAGCAGTATATAGGACTTACAGAGATGACTGTAACAGCAGCAAATAGGACTAACAGAGATGACTGTAGCAGCAGCAAATAGGACTAACAGAGATGACTGTAGCAGCATGTAGGACTAACAGAGATGACTGTAGCAGTAGAGTATAGGACTAACAGAGATGACAGTAGCAGGATATAGGACTAACAGAGATGACTGTAGCAGTAAAGTATAGGATTAACAGAGATGACTGTAGTAGTAGTGTATAGGACTAACAGAGATGACTGTAGCAGCAGCATATAGGACTAACATAGATGACTGTAGCAGTATATAGGACTAACAGAGATGACTGTAGCAGCAGCAAATAGGACTAACAGAGATGACTGTAGTAGTAGTGTATAGGACTAACAGAGATGACTGTAGCAGCAGCATATAGGACTAACATAGATGACTGTAGCAGGATATAGGACTAACAGAGATGACTGTAGCAACATATAGGACTAACAGAGATGACTGTAGCAGGATATAGGACTAACAGAGATGACTGTAGCAGTAAAGTATAGGATTAACAGAGATGACTGTAGTAGTAGTGTATAGGACTAACAGAGATGACTGTAGCAGCAGCATATAGGACTAACATAGATGACTGTAGCAGTATATAGGACTAACAGAGATGACTGTAGCAGCAGCAAATAGGACTAACAGAGATGACTGTAGCAGCATATAGGACTAACAGAGATGACTGTAGCAGGATATAGGACTAACAGAGAAGACTGCAGCTGTAGTGTATAGGACTAACAGAGATGGCTGTAGCAGGATATAGGACTAACAGAGATGACTGCAGCAGCAGTATATAGGACTAACAGAGATGACTGTAGCAGCAGCAAATAGGACTAACAGAGATGACTGTAGCAGCATATAGGACTAACAGAGATGACTGTAGCAGGATATAGGACTAACAGAGATGACTGTAGCAGCAGTATATAGGACTAACAGAGATGACTGTAGCAGTAGAGTATAGGACTAACAGAGATGACTGCAGCAGCAGTATATAGGACTAACAGAGATGACTGTAGCAGCAGCATATAGGACCAACAGAGATGACTGTAGCAGCAGTATAGAGGACTAACAGAGATGACTGTAGCAGGATATAGGACTAACAGAGATGACTGCAGCAGCAGTATATAGGACTAACAGAGATGACTGCAGCAGTAGAGTATAGGACTAACAGAGATTACTGTAGCAGCATATAGGACTAACAGAGATTAGTGTAGCAGTGTCAGCATGTAGGACAAACATAACAAATGTAGTAAATAAGTTAAATAAGGGTTTACATATTGTAGGTAAATAAGGGTTTACATACTGTTGTTAATTAAGGGTTTACATACTGTTGTTAATTAAGGGTTTACATATTGTAGGTAAATAAGGGTTTACATATTGTAGGTGAATAAGGGTTTACATACTGTAGGTAAATAAGGGTTTACATACTGTAGGTAAATAAGGGTTTACATACTGTAGGTAAATAAGGGTTTACATACTGTAGGTAAATAAGGGTTTACATACTGTAGGTAAATAAGGGTTTACATACTGTAGGTAAATAAGGGTTTACATATTGTAGGTAAATAAGGGTTTACATATTGTAGGTAAATAAGGGTTTACATACTGTAGGTAAATAAGGGTTTACATACTGTAGGTAAATAAGGGTTTACATATTGTAGGTAAATAAGGGTTTACATACTGTAGGTAAATAAGGGTTTACATACTGTAGGTAAATAAGGGTTTACATATTGTAGGTAAATAAGGGTTTACATATTGTAGGTAAATAAGGGTTTACATATTGTAGGTAAATAAGGGTTTACATATTGTAGGTAAATAAGGGTTTACATATTGTTGGTAAATAAGGGTTTACATACTGTTGTTTGGTTACCTTAGAGATTTGTGTCAGCATTGTTTCTGATTTGTTTGTTCAACCAAATTCAACCACATATTCAAATAGCTAGCATGTTGGCCTGGTAACCAATGTCTGTATAGCATGTTGGCCTGGTAACCAATGTCTGTATAGCATGTTGGCCTAGTAACCAATGTCTTTATAGCATGTTGGCCTGGTAGCCAATGTCTGTATAGCATGTTGGCCTGGTAACCAATGTCTGTATAGCATGTTGGCCTAGTAACCAATTTCTGTATAGCATGTCGGCCTGGTAACCAATGTCTGTATAGCATGTCGGCCTGGTAACCAATGTCTGTATAGCATGTTGGCCTAGTAACCAATGTCTGTATAGCATGTTGGCCTGGTAGCCAATGTCTGTATAGCATGTTGGCCTGGTAACCAATGTCTGTATAGCATGTTGGCCTGTTAACCAATGTCTGTATAACATGTTGGCCTGTTAACCAATGTCTGTATAACATGTTGGCCTGGTAACCAATGTCTGTATAGCATGTTGGCCTGTTAACCAATTTCTGTATAGCATGTTGGCCTGTTAACCAATGTCTGTATAGCTTGTTGGCCTGGTAACCAATGTCTGTATAGCATGTTGGCCTGGTAACCAATGTCTGTATAGCATGTTGGCCTGGTAACCAATGTCTATATAGCATGTTGGCCTAGTAACCAATGTCTGTATAGCATGTCGGCCTGGTAACCAATGTCTGTATAGCATGTTGGCCTGGTAACCAATGTCTGTATAGCATGTCGGCCTGGTAACCAATGTCTGTATAGCATGTTGGCCTAGTAACCAATGTCTGTATAGCATGTTGGCCTGGTAGCCAATGTCTGTATAGCATGTTGGCCTGGTAACCAATGTCTGTATAGCATGTTGGCCTGTTAACCAATGTCTGTATAACATGTTGGCCTGTTAACCAATGTCCGTATAACTTGTTGGCCTGGTAACCAATGTCTGTATAGCATGTTGGCCTGTTAACCAATTTCTGTATAGCATGTTGGCCTGTTAACCAATGTCTGTATAGCTTGTTGGCCTGGTAACCAATGTCTGTATAGCATGTTGGCCTGTTAACCAATGTCTGTATAACATGTTGGCCTGTTAACCAATGTCTGTATAGCATGTTGGCCTGGTAACCAATGTCTGTATAGCATGTCGGCCTGGTAACCAATGTCTGTATAGCATTTTTGCCTGGTAACCAATGTCTGTATAGCATGTTGGCCTGGTAATCAATGTCTGTATAGCACGTTGGCCTGGTAACCAATGTCTGTATAGCATGTTGGCCTGGTAACCAATGTCTGTATAGCATGTTGGCCTGGTAACCAATGTCTGTATAGCACGTTGGCCTAGTAACCAATGTCTGTATAGCATGTTGGCCTGTTAACCAATGTCTGTATAGCATGTTGGCCTAGTAACCAATGTCTGTATAGCATGTTGGCCTGGTAACCAATGTCTGTATAGCATGTCGGCCTGGTAGCCAATGTCTGTATAGCATGTTGGCCATGTAACCAATGTCTGTATAGCATGTTGGCCTAGTAACCAATGTCTGTATAGCACGTTGGCCTGGTAACCAATGTCTGTATAGCATGTTGGCCTGGTAGCCAATGTCTGTATAGCATGTTGGCCTGGTAACCAATGTCTGTATAGCATGTCGGCCTGGTAACCAATGTCTGTATAGCATGTCGGCCTGGTAACCAATGTCTGTATAGCATGTCGGCCTGGTAACCAATGTCAGTATAGCATGTCGGCCTGGTAACCAATGTCTGTATAGCATGTTGGCCTGGTAACCAATGTCTGTATAGCATGTTGGCCTAGTAACCAATGTCTGTATAGCATGTCGGCCTGGAAACCAATGTCTGTTTAGCATGTTGGCCTGGTAACCAATGTCTGTATAGCATGTTGGCCTAGTAACCAATGTCTGTATAGCATGTTGGCCTGGTAGCCAATGTCTGTATAGCATCTTGGCCTGGTAACCAATGTCTGTATAGCATGTTGGCCTAGTAACCAATTTCTGTATAGCATGTCGGCCTGGTAACCAATGTATGTATAGCATGTCGGCCTGGTAACCAATGTCTGTATAGCATGTTGGCCTAGTAACCAATGTCTGTATAGCATGTTGGCCTGGTAGCCAATGTCTGTATAGCATGTTGGCCTGGTAACCAATGTCTGTATAGCATGTTGGCCTGGTAACCAATGTCTGTATAGCATGTTGGCCTGTTAACCAATTTCTGTATAGCATGTTGGCCTGTTAACCAATGTCTGTATAGCTTGTTGGCCTGGTAACCAATGTCTGTATAGCATGTCGGCCTGGTAACCAATGTCTGTATAGCATGTTGGCCTAGTAACCAATGTCTGTATAGCATGTTGGCCTGGTAGCCAATGTCTGTATAGCATGTTGGCCTGGTAACCAATGTCTGTATAGCATGTTGGCCTGGTAACCAATGTCTGTATAGCATGTTGGCCTGTTAACCAATTTCTGTATAGCATGTTGGCCTGTTAACCAATGTCTGTATAGCTTGTTGGCCTGGTAACCAATGTCTGTATAGCATGTTGGCCTGGTAACCAATGTCTGTATAGCATGTTGGCCTGGTAACCAATGTCTATATAGCATGTTGGCCTGTTAACCAATGTCTGTATAGCATGTTGGCCTGGTAACCAATGTCTATATAGCATGTTGGCCTAGTAACCAATGTCTGTATAGCATGTCGGCCTGGTAACCAATGTCTGTATAGCATGTTGGCCTGGTAACCAATGTCTGTATAGCATGTTGGCCTGGTAACCAATGTCTGTATACTGCTGATTTGATTTTATTATACCGTGTTCCTGTGTTCCAAATGGCACCCTATTCCCTACATGGTGCACTACTTTAGACCAGATCACGTGCTTCCTATATAGGGAATAGGGTGGTGTTTGAGACGTACCCTCAGTGTCGTCAGACTGACTGACTGAAATAGGACAAGCCGGTCTGTCTCAGGTGTCAATCACAGGTACACTGCCAAGTTGTCAACATAACATACTGGGACGAGGTACTGGATGACAGACTGTAACAGCATACATACACACACACACACACACACACACACACACACACACACACACACACACACACACACACACACACACACACACACACACACACACACACACACACACACACACACACACACACACACGCAGGTACTCAGCAAGAACAGGAGAAACACAGGAATCAATTGTTCAGGTTCAGACTGTTGGCTGTGTACCAAATGGCACCCTATTCCCTATGTAAGTGCACTACTTTAGGGCTCATCGGTTCCATAGGGCTGTGGTCAAATGTAGTGCACTATAAAGGGAACAGGGTCTTATTTGGGAGGCGGCCTGTATGACTTCAGCAGAGCTCTTTAATATTTGATTAGGTTGCATCATGTTTAATGCACAAACCTAGAAATCTGAGCGTTTCCTGCTGCCTGTAAAACAATAACCCAGCCATTTGTGATTACATGGACTCATATAGTCACTAGCCTGCTCTGGCCTCCTCCAACAATGTTGGAAGTTTCCACTTCCTTAACGAAAAACAACCGTACACAAGCAAGGACAGAATGGTGCCCAGAAATTGGTCCCCAGCATTTCTAACACACCGGACAATCCCCCCCCCCCCCCCCCCCCCCCTTGAGGTTCCCATTATTAGCCAAATAAGGGTTACTCTGCAGAACCTCCAACTTAGACCAGCCCAGAACTGCCATATGGCCCATTTCTGCTGACGGTGCACTAATCTAACCCTGACTGCTGGGCATGTGGAACTTCAGCTGACACTGTGAATTACTGGTTACAACCAACGATCTATATCAACCCTGGACAGCTGATGTATTGGCCGTTGAGAGGGTTTTGAAGCCACGGTCGGCCATATTGGCATTCCCTAGTAGGAGCAGTCCATCATAGAAATAAATTGTATTCTACTGTATTTAAATTCAATGTTTCAAGAACAAAATTACATTTATTTAATTTTTGGGGGGGGGTTAAAGTGGGGATAGTAACATTAGTAATCTCTTAAATGTTTTATATATATTTTTTTTTTTAATGTTTAGCTCACATAATATAATTTCAAAGTATGCATTAAAACCTGTTATGGCTGCAAGGGGCAGTATTGAGTAGCCAGTTAAATCGTGCCCATTTCAAACGGCCTCGTACTCAATTCTTGCTCGTACAATATGCATATTATTATTACTATTGGATAGAAAACACTCTCTAGTTTCTAAAACCGTTTGAATTATTTCTCTGAGTGAAACAGAAGTCATTCTGCAGCACACTTCCTGACCAGGAAGTGGAATGTCAGAAATCGATGCTCTGTTCAACTTCATGCCTATACATGGGCGTGATACGTAAGAGTCTACATACACTTCATACACCTTCCCCTGGTTGTCAAGAGGCGGTGGGAGAAAAAATTTCGTGTTTATCTTGGTCTGAGGTGGAATTAAAGCTCTTTGTTTGACGTGACCGTCCATTTCCTGTTTCTGGAGCGCGCGAAAGAGGACATGGAATTGCCTTCTGTTTTGCTCTCGTTATGGACGACTAACATCTCCGTCTTAGATTTTATTTGATACATGTGACCATATCATCGTAACGTATGTTTTTTCAATATAGTTTAATCAGATTATTGAAATTTTTTCGGGAGTTTTGCCGTGTTCCGTTCTCTGACTTTGTTGACGTTGGAGTGATCCGTGCCACTTGGCAAGTGCCCATGCTAAATGAAGAGGGATATTTGCCGTTCCAGATCAAAACAACGACTGTTCTGGACAAAGGACACCTTGTCCAACATTCTGACGGAAGATCACCAAAAGTAAGAAACATTTTATGATGCTATTTCTAATATCTGTCGTGCATGTGAACTGGTCGTGGGCGCCCAAGTGTTTCTGGCTATTGTGGCTACGCTAATATAACGCTACATTTTGTTTTCGCTGTAAAACATTTAATAAATCGGAAATATTGTCTGGAATCACAAGATGCCTGTCTTTCAATTGCTGTACACTATGTATTTTTCAGAAATGTTTTATGATGAGTAATTAGGTATTTGACGTTGGTGTCTGTAAATATTATGGCTGCTTTCGGTGCAATTTCTGATTGTAGCTGAAATGTAAACTATGATTTATACCTGAAATATGCAAATTTTTTGAACAAAACTTATGCTATACAATAAATATGTTATCAGACTGTCATCTGATGAAGTTGTTTCTTGGTTAGTGGCTATTTATATCTTTATTTGGTCGAATTTGTGATAGCTACTGATGGAGTAAAAACTGATGGAGTAAGAAAAGTGGTGTCTTTTGCTAACGTGGTTAGCTAATAGATTTACATATTGTGTCTTCCCTGTAAACCATTTTAAAAATCGGACATGTTGGCTTGATTCACAAGATGTGTACCTTTCATCTGGTGTCTTGGACTTGTTAATGTGTGAAAGTTAAATATTTAAAAAAAATATCTTTTGAATTTCGCGCCCTGCACTTGAGCTGGATGTTGTCATAAGTGTACCGGTGTCGGGCTGCAGCCATTAAGGTGTCTGTAATGGAATAAATGTGGAGAAAACGAATGTAGACATTAATTCATGCATTTCTTTAGCTTCCAGAAAAGGTTTTAAAATGGAGGAGAACCAAGAGGACCTGTGGCTTCAACCGATTGGCTGCACTGTATAGAAATGCTAATGAGGAAACCAATCATTATAATCAATGCAATTAAAGCACTTGTGGAAATTAGCTGTATTGATATGGTCTGTGTCTGTGTCTGTGTCTGTGTATGTGTCTGTGTATGTGTCTGTGTGTGTCTGTGTCTGTGTCTGTGTATGTGGTCTGTGTCTGTGTATGTGGTCTGTGTCTGTGGCTGTGTGGGTGTCTGTGGCTGTGGGTGTGGCTGTATGTGTGTCTGTGTCTCTGTGTGTGTCTGTGTCTGTGTATGTGTCTGTGTGTGTGTGTCTGTGTGTATGTGTGTATGTGTCTGTCTCTGTGTCTGTGTCTCTGTGTGTGTCTGTGTCTGTGTGTCTGTGTATGTGTATGTGTCTGTGTCTGTGTCTGTGTCTGCGTGTGTGTCTGTGTCTGTGCCTGTGTGTTAGTCTGTGTCTGTGTCTGTGTGTATGTGTCTGTGTCTGTGTCTCTGTGTGTGTGTGTCTGTGTCTGTGGCGGTGCCGGTGTCTGTGTGTGTGCCTGTGACTGTGTCTGTGTCGGTGTGTCAGTGTGTCTGTGTCTGTCTGCATTTCTGTGTCTGTGTGTATGTGTCTGTGTCTCTGTGTGTGTGTGTCTGTGTCTGTGGCGGTGCCGGTGTCTGTGTGTGTGCCTGTGACTGTGTCTGTGTCGGTGTGTCAGTGTGTCTGTGTCTGTCTGCATTTCTGTGTCTGTGTCGGTGTCTGCATGTGTGTGTGCGTGCGTAAGTGTACTGGTTTGTGTGTAACCTGGTACTATTCACCAGTAAATCTGTGATATTTATTGAGCCCAGGTACCATTGTAATAGATGCTGTGTCACGCCAGATTTATTAAGCACAAGTACCATTGCAATACATGCTGTGTCATTCCAGATTTATTGAGCCCAGGTACCATTGTAATAGATGCTGTGTCAGGCCAGATTTATTGAGCCCAGGTAACAATGTAATAGATGCTGTGTCAGGCCAGATTTATTGAGCCCAGGTACCATTGTAATAGATGCTGTGTCAGGCCAGATTTATTGAGCCCAGGTAACATTGTAATAGATGCTGTGTCACTCCAGATTTATTGAGCCCAGGTAGCATTGTAATTGATACTGTGTCACGCCAGATTTATTGAGCCCAGGTAGCATTGTAATTGATACTGTGTCACGCCAGATTTATTGAGCCCAGGTAGCATTGTAATAGATGCTGTGTCATGTCAGATTTATTGAGCCCAGGTACCATTGTAATAGATGCTGTGTCACACCAGATTTATTGAGCCCAGGAAGCATTGTAATAGATGCTGTGTCACGCCAGATTTATTGAGCCCGGGTACCATTGTAATAGATGCTGTGTCACGCCAGATGTATTGAGCCCAGGAAGCATTGTAATAGATGCTGTGTCACGCCAGATTTATTGAGCCCAGGTAGCATTGTAATTGATACTGTGTCACGCCAGATTTATTGAGCCCAGGTAGCATTGTAATAGATGCTGTGTCATGTCAGATTTATTGAGCCCAGGTACCATTTTAATAGATGCTGTGTCACGCCAGATTTATTGAGCCCAGGTAGCATTGTAATAGATGCTGTGTAACGCCAGATTTATTGAGCCCAGGTAACATTGTAATAGATGCTGTGTCACCCCAGATTTATTGAGCCCAGGTAGCATTGTAATAGATGCTGTGTCACCCCAGATTTATTGAGCCCAGGTAGCATTGTAATTGATACTGTGTCACGCCAGATTTATTGAGCCCAGGTAGCATTGTAATTGATACTGTGTCACGCCAGATTTATTGAGCCCAGGTAGCATTGTAATTGATGCTGTGTAACGCCAGATTTATTGAGCCCAGGTACCATTGTAATAGATGCTGTGTCATGCCAGATTTATTGAGCCCAGGTACCATTGTAATAGATGCTGTGTCATGCCAGATTTATTGAGCCCAGGTACCATTGTAATAGATGCTGTGTCATGCCAGAGCTCTCCTCATGCATCTTTAAGCCAGCCACCTTGATTCCTTTAATTCAACAATGGTACAGGACAGTAAGCACTTTGTAAGCACGCCAGGATGGGGTGATGCATAGTGTGTGTGTGTGTGTGCGTGTGTGTGTTTTGTGTGTGTGTGTTTTGTGTGTGTGCGTGTGTGTTTGTATGTGTTTATGTGTGTTTTGTGTGAGTGTGTGTTGATGTAGAGTTGCGGTGACAGGAATTTATTAGCCCAGCTTTAAGAAGGGCTGCTAAATGCAGGTCTTGACTAAAATAATCCTAGTCATTGGAGCAGGATGTTGCCCTCTTTGTGTCAATAAACAGACACACAAACACAACCTCCGGAGCTTGCACAGAACAAGGTCGTTATTTTAACAGGTGTACGGGTACAACTGAAATGATAACCTAATAAATGCAGGTTATGATATTTAAGACGATGGCGTCATCATCTCAGTAATCATCTTAGACACACTAAAACAACAGAGATGTATTAGAGAGACTCAACCTGTTATCTAAGATGATAACACTAAAACAACAGAGATGTATTAGAGAGACTCAACCTGTTATCTAAGATGATAACACTAAAACAACAGAGATGTATTAGAGAGACTCAACCTGTTATCTAAGATGATAACACTAAAACAACAGAGGTGTATTAGAGAGACTCAACCTGTTATCTAAGATGATAACACTAAAACAACAGAGATGTATTAGAGAGACTCAACCTGTTATCTAAGATGATAACACTAAAACAACAGAGGTGTATTAGAGGAGAGACTCAACCTGTTATCTCAGATGATAACACTAAAACAACAGAGATGTATTAGAGAGACTCAACCTGTTATCTAAGATGATAACACTAAAACAACAGAGGTGTATTAGAGGAGAGACTCAACCTGTTATCTCAGATGATAACACTAAAACAACAGAGATGTATTAGAGAGACTCAACCTGTTATCTAAGATGATAACACTAAAACAACAGAGATGTATTAGAGAGACTCAACCTGTTATCTAAGATGATAACACTAAAACAACAGAGGTGTATTAGAGGGGAGACTCAACCTGTTATCTCAGATGATAACACTAAAACAACAGAGATGTATTAGAGGAGAGACTCAACCTGTTATCTAAGATGATAACACTAAAACAACAGAGATGTATTAGAGGAGAGACTCAACCTGTTATCTAAGATGATAACACTAAAACAACAGAGGTGTATTAGAGAGACTCAACCTGTTATCTAAGATGATAACACTAAAACAACAGAGATGTATTAGAGGAGAGACTCAACCTGTTATCTAAGATGATAACACTAAAACAACAGAGATGTATTAGAGAGACTCAACCTGTTATCTAAGATGATAACACTAAAACAACAGAGATGTATTAGAGAGACTCAACCTGTTATCTAACATGATAACACTAAAACAACAGAGATGTATTAGAGGAGAGACTCAACCTGTTATCTAAGATGATAACACTAAAACAACAGAGGTGTATTAGAGAGACTCAACCTGTTATCTAAGATGATAACACTAAAACAACAGAGATGTATTAGAGAGACTCAACCTGTTATCTAAGATGATAACACTAAAACAACAGAGATGTATTAGAGGAGAGACTCAACCTGTTATCTAAGATGATAACACTAAAACAACAGAGATGTATTAGAGAGACTCAACCTGTTATCTAAGATGATAACACTAAAACAACAGAGATGTATTAGAGGAGAGACTCAACCTGTTATCTCAGATGATAACACTAAAACAAAAGAGATGTATTAGAGGACAGACTCAACCTGTTATCTAAGATGATAACACTAAAACAACAGAGATGTATTAGAGGAGAGACTCAACCTGTTATCTAAGATGATAACACTAAAACAACAGAGTACAGCTTGAGTCTCTCTAATACATCTCTGTTGTTTTAGTGTTATCATCTTAGATAACAGGTTGAGTCTCTCCTCTAATACATCTCTGATGTTTTAGTGTTATCATCTTAGATAACAAGAGAGTGAATAGTTTACGCTGTAGTTATGAATGATTTATTATGAAGGAGAGAGTTTATTAATTCAACATGTGTTCAATATGTTTGTGTATATTAGGATGTAAAGAACATTGATGCATGTATTCCCAATACCCTCTCTAATGTCATGTTCAAGGTTAATGCACCTCCTATACGTTGGTGTTGTACATATTCTACATCTAATACTTTATGTATAAAGCTGTTTTATTGTCAGGTACACCAGATAGGTGCAGTGAAATGTCTTTTTTTTTTTTTACAGGGCCATGGTAGTAGGGTTCCCCTGGAACAAATGGTAAATACCTTACTCAAGGGCACATCAACAGATCTTTAGCGTTGTCGGCTCCGGTATTCAAACCAGCGACCTTTCGGTTACTGGCCCTATTCCCCAACCTCTAAAGCTACCTGTAAACTAAGAAGGTATATAGTCGCAATGAGAGGGTAATGTTCTCCTCTTTTTCAGTACTCCTAGTCCTTCTACTACGCTCTACATTTAGACATGAATAACCCTCCTTTATTAGTAACCGTCTGTCCATTCTGTCTGCTTTGAAAGACACATGAAAGTCTTCTCTCGATATCATTGAGCTTTCTTTAATGATTTAATTGTGAAGATACATATTTTATCAAAACGTTTGTCTCTTGAGTTATAATGAAGAGTTTTGTTCCGAGGTTTGACAATGGAGACTTTGAGTGTTAAATCAGATAGCAAGAAGAATACTATCAACATCAAGGAAAAACTATTTTCATCAATCATCTCAACATATATCAGGAAAAACCTCTTGTTCACTTATCGCTTAGCTACAGCCAGACTTAATGCATTTGTTTGTCTGGTAATATCTCTCCTCTTTGTGTGTGTTAAAAAACAGACAAGCAAAGAGTAGAATAAACTTGTGAGATGGATGGTGCACGTATGTGTTCCAAATGACACCCTATTCCCTATGAAGTGCACTACATTTGATAAGAGTCAAAATGGGCCCTGGTGCCATTTGAAATGAGTCCTGTGTGAATCATTCCTCGTGCGATAAGGACTTGGTATGGTATGCATAGAATGGATCTTAGATTAGATTAGAGGTGTAGGATCTTAATTTGAGCCAGTTTGCTACAGCAGGGAAATAATCCTGCAGCAACAGGAAATGTGATTTTGTGGATTATAATTCATGGGGGAAAAAAATGTGCGCAGCGTTGGTCTAACTATAAGATTAGGCGTTTGAATATGCTTTTGTCTGTTTCCTGTGGAAGTGATTTTCAACCAATGTGATTATTCTTTAGCGTGATCACGGATCATATTGTTTTGGTGTTGATGAGAAGTCTCTAGTCTGATCACGGATCATATTGTTTTGGTGTTGATGAGAAGTCTCTAGTCTGATCACGGATCATATTGTTTTGGTGTTGATGAGAAGTCTCTAGTCTGATCACTGATCATATTGTGTTGATGAGAAGTCTCTAGTCTGATCACTGATCATATTGTGTTGATGAGAAGTCTCTAGTCTGATCACGGATCATATTGTGTTGATGAGAAGTCTCTAGTCTGATCACGGATCATATTGTGTTGATGAGAAGTCTCTAGTCTGATCACTGATCATATTGTTTTGGTGTTGATGAGAAGTCTCTAGTCTGATCACTGATCATATTGTTTTGGTGTTGATGAGAAGTCTCTAGTCTGATCACGGATCATATTGTTTTGGTGTTGATGAGAAGTCTCTAGTCTGATCACTGATCATATTGTGTTGATGAGAAGTCTCTAGTCTGATCACGGATCATATTGTTTTGGTGTTGATGAGAAGTCTCTAGTCTGATCACGGATCATATTGTTTTGGTGTTGATGAGAAGTCTCTAGTCTGATCACTGATCATATTGTGTTGATGAGAAGTCTCTAGTCTGATCACGGATCATATTGTGTTGATGAGAAGTCTCTAGTCTGATCACTGATCATATTGTGTTGATGAGAAGTCTCTAGTCTGATCACGGATCATATTGTGTTGATGAGAAGTCTCTAGTCTGATCACTGATCATATTGTTTTGGTGTTGATGAGAAGTCTCTAGTCTGATCACTGATCATATTGTGTTGATGAGAAGTCTCTAGTCTGATCACTGATCATATTGTGTTGATGAGAAGTCTCTAGTCTGATCACGGATCATATTGTGTTGATGAGAAGTCTCTAGTCTGATCACTGATCATATTGTTTTGGTGTTGATGAGAAGTCTCTAGTCTGATCACTGATCATATTGTGTTGATGAGAAGTCTCTAGTCTGATCACTGATCATATTGTGTTGATGAGAAGTCTCTAGTCTGATCACTGATCATATTGTTTTGGTGTTGATGAGAAGTCTTTCATGTGATCACTGGAGATCACTAGAGATTAGTGCTGATTTGTGATTTTTGAGGTCAGTCCGGTGTCGGTTCGATTATAAAAATAATATATATGGTTTTCGGGTTGAATGCTGTAACAACACAGAATCAAACATTTAGTAGAATTCCCATGATGGTAGTGACTGACCACTACTGCTGATCACTTGTTAACCATCAGTTATTCACAGTACTCCACTTTAATTAGATATTTCAGTCGTGTGTATTACATTAGTTTAATTTATATCACCTTAGCATTTCATTCCAAGTCATCATCTCATCTCTAGAGAGCTGCTGTCTGACAAAATCACGATTTTAGTAGTTCTTCAAAATAAATAAGATGTTTATTTTTATGACAGCTGAACACCAACTATCAAGGACTTTTCCAGGTAGAGCTACCTCATTAAAGCAACAGCTGCTCTCCACAGTTCCTTCAGAAGGTCTTCACACCCCTTTACGTTTTCCACATGTTGTTGTGTAGCGTCTGACCGGTTGGTCATCTCTATGGCTGGATATAGACTCTCACGAACGCGATGGTGTTCTCCGTTTTGCTGTTCGACACCCACAAGCGTATTGGGCTTCGTCTGAACAGACCGATCTGCCAACTTCTGTCTGTATCATCCGAACAGTTTGGGATACACTTGAATGTTGATAGTTTTGCTCTCGGATGTTTACAGGCCTCACAGGACTCGTCTGAAGGTCCCACAGAACCAGTTGAAAAAATGAATGGAAGAATATACAAAAATAAGGTGTCAAATACATGCAAGAAATATAAAATAAACAGTTTCGTGATCTTTCTTATAACTCTTAGATAGACACCTCAGAACAACCTTCCTGAAGAAAACTATCTATTGTTGTATGTAGTGAATGCGTTTTTAAATGCATTTGTATGGGCTAATAGCAGTAAGGTCATTTTTTTTGTTCATCAAATATTTTTTGATATACAGTCAAAAGTTTGGACACAGATACTCATTCCAGGGTTTTTCTAGATTTTTTGCTGTTTTCTACATAGTGGGAAACACCGTGTCAAGGCAAAGGGTGGCTACTTTTGTCACGTTCCTGACCTGTTTTCCTTTGTTTTTGTATTTATTTAGTATGGTCAGGGCGTGAGTTGGGTGGGTTGTCGATGTGTGATTTTCTATGTTGGGATTTTGTGTGTTCGGCCTGGTATGATTCTCAATCAGAGGCAGCTGTCAATCGTTGTCCCTGATTGAGAATCATACTTAGGCAGCCGGGGTTTCACGTGTGTTTTGTGGGTGTTTGTCTTCCGTGTCAGTAGTTGTGCCACACGAGACTGTTTGTCGGTGAGATTCTCTTTTGTTATTTTGTTTCGTGTAGTGTTCAGTTATTGTTAATAAAACATGGACACTTTCCACTCTGCGTTTTGGTCCGATCCCTACACCTCCTCTTCAGACGAAGAGGAGGAAATCAGCCGTTACAGAAACACCCACCAACAAAGGACCAAGCAGAGTGGGAAAGGACAGCAGCAGCAGCGGCAGAAGACACAGGACTCGTGGACTTGGGAAGAGATCCTGGACGGCAAAGGACCCTGGGCTCAGCCAGGGGAATATCGCCGTCCCAAGGCAGAGTTGGAGGCAGTGTTATGCGGTGTGTTCTGCGGTGGAGCGCACGGTGTCCCCAGTACGCGTGCTTAGTCCAGTGCGGGCTATTCCACCTCACCGCACTGGTCGGGCTAGGTTGGGCATCGAGCCGGGTGCCATGAAGCCGGCCCAACGCATCTGGTCTCCAGTGCGTCTCCTCGGGCCGGCGTACATGGCACCAGCCTTACAAATGGTGTCCCCGGTTCGCCAGCATAGCCCAGTGCGGGCTATTCCACCTCGCCGCACTGGCAGGGCTACGGGGACCATTCAACCAGGTAAGGTTGGGCAGGCTCGGTGCTCAAGAGCTCGTGTACTCCTTCACGGTCCGGTATATCCGGTGCCACCTCCACGTAACAGTCCTCCGGTGGCAGCCCCCCGCACCAGGCTGTCTCTCCGTCTTCTCTCTCCAGTTGCTCCCACCTGTCCAGCGCTGTCAGAGCCTTCCTCCTCTCCAGCGCAGCCAGAGTCTGAGCTGCCTGCCTCCCCACCGCTGTCTGAGCTGCCTGCCTGCCCAGCGCTGTCTGAGCTGCCTGCCTGCCCAGCGCTGTCTGAGCTGCCTGCCTGCCCAGCGCTGTCTGAGCTGCTTGCCTGCCCAGCGCTGTCTGAGCTGCCTGCCGGCCCAGCGCTGTCTGAGCTGCCTGCCTGCCCAGCGTCATCTGAGCCGCCCGTCTGTCCCGAGCCGTCAGAGCTGCCCGTCTGTCCCGAGCCGTCAGAGCTGTCCGTCTGTCCCGAGCCGTCAGAGCTGCCCGTCTGTCCCGAGCCGTCAGAGCTGCCCGTCTGTCCCGAGCCGCTAGAGCCGTCCGCCAGACAGGAGCAGCCAGAACCGTCCGCCAGACAGGAGCAACCAGAGCCGTCCGCCAGACAGGAGTAGCCAGAGCCGTCCGCCAGACAGGAGCAGCCAGAGCCGTCCGCCAGACAGGAGCAGCCAGAGCCGTCCGCCAGACAGGAGCAGCCAGAGCCGTCCGCCAGACAGGAGCAACCAGAGCCGTCCGCCAGACAGGAGCAGCCAGAGCCGTCCGCCAGACAGGAGCAGCCAGAGCCGTCCGCCAGACAGGAGCAGCCAGAGCCGTCCGCCAGACAGGAGCAGCCAGAGCCGTCCGCCAGACAGGAGCAGCCAGAGCCGGCAGCCAGCCATGACCAGCCAGAGCCGTTAGCCAGCCATGACCAGCCAGAGCCGTCAGCCAGCCATGACCAGCCAGAGCCGTCAGCCAGCCATGACCAGCCAGAGCCGTCAGCCAGCCAGGAGCTGCCGGAGCCAGCCAGCCAGGAGCTGCCAGAGCCAGCCAGCCAGGAGCTGCCAGAGCCAGCCAGCCAGGAGCTGCCAGAGCCAGCCAGCCAGGAGCTGCCAGAGCCAGCCAGCCAGGAGCTGCCAGAGCCGCCAGCCAGCCAGGAGCTGCCAGAGCCGCCAGCCAACCAGGATCTGCCAGAGCTGCCCGCCAGCCAGGATCTGCCAGAGCCGCCAATCAGCCAGGATCTGCCAGAGCCGCCCGCCAGCCAGGATCTGCCAGAGCCGCCCGCCAGCCAGGATCTGCCCCTCAGTCCGGTGCTGCCCCTTGGTTCAGTGGGGTTGATATGGAGGGTGGTTGTGGTTAGGAGGCCACGGGGGCGATTAAGGAGGCGTGAAAAAACATTGTTTAAGTGGGGTCCACGTCCCGCGCCAGAGCCGCCACCGCGGACAGACGCCCACCCAGACCCTCCCCTAGAGTTTTAGGTGGTGCGCCCGGAGTTCGCACCTTAAGGGGGGGGGTTCTGTCACGTTCCTGACCTGTTGTTCCTTGTTTTTGTATTTATTTAGTATGGTCAGGGCGTGAGTTGGGTGGGTTGTCGATGTGTGATTTTCTATGTTGGGATTTTGTGTGTTCGGCCTGGTATGATTCTCAATCAGAGGCAGCTGTCAATCGTTGTCCCTGATTGAGAATCATACTTAGGCAGCCGGGGTTCACGTGTGTTTTGTGGGTGTTTGTCGTTCGTGTCAGTAGTTGTGCCACACGGGACTGTTTTTCGGTGAGATTCTCTTTTGTTATTTTGTTTCGTGTAGTGTTCAGTTATTGTTAATAAAACATGGACACTCTCCACTCTCTTCGGACGAAGAGGAGGAAATCAGCCGTTACAACTTTGAAGAATCTCAAATTTAAAATCTATTTTGATTTGTTTTACACTTTTTTGTTAACTACAGGATTCCATATGTGTCATGTCATATTGTTGATGTCTTCATTATTATTCTACATTGTAGAAAATAGTAAAATAAAGAAAAACCTTTGCATGAGTAGGAATGTCCAAACTATTGACTGGTACTGTATATTTAAAAATATTTGATGAAGGAAAAAAATGGCAAAATAATCATTGGTAAGACCGTAAAACAATTCCATATACAGTTGATGTTGGACATTTACATACACTTAGGTTGGAGTCATTAAAACTTGTTTTTTAACCATTCCACAAATGTCCTGTTAACAAACTAGAGTTTTGGCAAATCAGTTAGGACATATACTTTGTGCATGATACTAGTCATTTTTCCAACAATTGTTTACAGACAAATTATTTCACTTATAATTCACAGTATCACAATTCCAGTGGGTCAGAATTTACATACACTAAGTTGACTGTACCTTTAAACAGCTTTGAACATTCCAGAAAATTATGTCATGGCTTTAGAAGCTTCTGATAGGCTAATAGACATAATTTGAGTCAATTGGAGGTGTACCTGTGGATGTATTTCAAGGCCTACCTTCAAACTCTGTGCCTCTTTGCTTGACATCATGGGAAAATCAAAAGAAACCAGCCAAGACCTCAGAAAAAAATTGGTTCATCCTTGGGAGCAATTTCCAAATGCCTGAAGGTACCACGTTTATCTGTACAAACACCATGGGACCACGCAGCCGTCATACCGCTCAGGAAGGAGACGCGTTCTGTATCCTAGAGATGAACATGCTTTGGTGAGAAAAGTGCAAATCAATCCCAGAACAACAGCAAAAGACCTTGTGAAGATGCTGGAGGAAACAGGTACAAAAGTATCTATATCCACAGTAAAACGAGTCCTATATGGACAACCTGAAAGGCCGCTCAGCAAGGCAGAATCCACTGCTCCAAAACTGCCATAAAAAAGCCAGACTACGGTTTGCAACTACACATGGGGACGTTATGTTTGGAGGAAAAAAGGGGAGGCTTTCTAGCCGAAGAACACCATCCCAACCGTGAAGCAAACTTCGTCCAAACAAACAAACAAGTCCAACAACATTTCTATTCAATCCTCAGGTACACTAAAATGTAAATAAACTATAATACTTTATACGGAAAGTAGTATGTTCAATAGGAAAGCGAAATTAGTAAAATTAGTAATACCTCGCCCGCCGAAAGACTGATTGTTCCGGTGATGTCCTAACCAAAACTCAAAATTCTTGCTTGTTTTTCAAAAAACAAGCCTGAAACGTTGAAATAAGACTTTTGACATCTAGTGGAAGCCATAGGAATTGCATTCTGGGAGACAGATTTACATAGGAACAATACGTTTCCATTATAAGAGCCTGGGACCTCAAAAAAATAACAATTCCGGTTGGTTTTTCTTTTGATTTTGGCCTGCCATATCAATTCTGTTATAATCGTTTTAGAAACTTCAAAGTATTTTCTATCCAATGCTACCAATTATCTGCATATCCAGGCTTCTGGGCCTGAGTAACAGGCAGTTTACTTTGGGCACGTCAGTCAGGCGGAAATTCTGGAAACTAGACCCTATCCCTAAGAAGTTTAAATTAATATAACATCACTCTTACCAATATCAATACACATCTTCATCCATTGTTAAAGGAGGACACGGTAAGAAGATATTTTAAACGACGGGTAGAGCCTTTAAAGTGTAGTTATCTATACATTTAGAAAACATACTCCAAATGATAGCACTGTATGAACTTATTAGTTACCTATGATTTAACACACACACGCACGCACGCACGCACGCACGCACGCACGCACGCACGCACGCACGCACGCACGCACGCACGCACGCACGCACGCACGCACACACACACACACACACACACACACACACACACACACACACACACACACACACACACACACACACACACACACACCTATCCGCAATAGGCAGAAGTGCCTCAGGGCAGAGGGAGAAAGAGAGCTGATGGTTACATTGTTAAAAGGTAATTATTTTCTACACACAACACTGAGAAAGAACCCAAGCAACTAAATAACACAGGAACATTATTGTTGTAATATGCAAATATAGCTAAATATTGCAAATATTAAAATATTGGCAATTAGGATAGAAACAAATCTTAAGTAAATGATCAGCCATAGCCACGACTTATAGGTATATTTCCACAGATCAAAACAGAAATTAAAATGTCATTAATCTCCAGAAAAGGGATTTCTACTTCAGGGTTGATAGATGAGTCTTCAGTGGTGAAAGCAAATAACTAGAGATGTTAGTTTTGTGTTATTATTGGGTTGGTGTCAGACAGACTGAGTCCCTGGTTGGCACCCTGTTCACTATTTAGGGCCCTACTGACCAGGGTGTGATAGGACACATCCCCAGACATCATCGTTCCTGTCCGCCTCGGTAGGGCATCCCAGGGGTTATGTGCTGGGCAGTGTCCAAAATAACAACCTATTCCCTATATAGTGCACTACTGTTGACTAGACCCATACGGGGCCTGATTAAAAGTAGTGCACTACAAAGGGGAGAGGGTACCATTTGAGATGTAGACCTTATCATGATCTAGATGTCCAGACAGATCCACGGCGGTAACCATAGTGACAGGGACAGATATAGCTAAGCAGGTGTACTTTAAGAGGAAGGAACTGTATTGAATTACACATACCTTTTTATTTCATTATTTAACCTGTATTCAACCAGGTAGGTCAATTAAAATAACTACTTCTGATATTTACATGACTAACTGGTGGGTGACTGGTATTATACATGACTAACTGGTGAGTGACTGGTATTATACATGACTAACTGGTGAGTGACTGGTATTATACATGACTAACTGGTGAGTAACTGGTATTATACATGACTAACTGGTGGGTGACTGGTATTATACATGACTAACTGGTGAGTGACTGGTATTATACATGACTAACTGGTGAGTGACTGGTATTTACATGACTAACTGGTGAGTAACTGGTATTATATATGACTAACTGGTGAGTGACTGGTATTATACATGACTAACTGGTGAGTGACTGGTATTTACATGACTAACTGGTGAGTGACTGGTATTTACATGACTAACTAGTGAGTGACTGGTATTTACATGACTAACTGGTGGGTGACTGGTATTATACATGACTAACTGGTGAGTGACTGGTATTATACATGACTAACTGGTGAGTGACTGGTATTTACATGACTAACTGGTGAGTAACTGGTATTATATATGACTAACTGGTGAGTGACTGGTATTATACATGACTAACTGGTGAGTGACTGGTATTTACATGACTAACTGGTGAGTGACTGGTATTTACATGACTAACTAGTGAGTGACTGGTATTTACATGACTAACTGGTGAGTAACTGGTATTATACATGACTAACTGGTGAGTGACTGGTATTATACATGACTAACTGGTGAGTGACTGGTATTTACATGACTAACTGGTGAGTGACTGGTATTTACATGACTAACTAGTGAGTGACTAGTATTTAAATGACTAACTGGTGAGTGACTGGTATTTAAATGACTAACTGGTGAGTGTTAAGTGACTATTATTATACAAGTAAAACACACTGACCTGAGGTACTGTATCACCCCAGGACCTGGGCATAGGTAGTTCAAATCAACGTTCTGATTTACAGTGATGACCTGAGGAAGTGGCTGATTGTGCAGAGCTATGGAATGACACGTCAGAACACAGCACACCTGAGGCACTGTGACCAGCAATAGCACCAATGGAACATTTCTTCTTCACTAATGATGACCTAAGAAGTGTCAGGTAGAAGTATAAAATGACAGTACAGGTCAGAACACAGCACACCTGAGGCACTGTGACCAGCAGTAGCACCAGCCAACCTGGACATATCCTCCTAATAACGTCATTAAGGGGATAAGGGCTGCTTCAGAAGCCCTCAGAAGCACACAGCTACATAATAAACATGTCCAGTGGTGGGTTAAATGTCATAGTAATGAATGGAGACTGGCCACGTTCTGCTCTAAATACATTTATTCACTTTTTGTGTTTTTTTTTTTTTTACGGTAACTTACAGGAAGCCAGTTGCCTGTAAGTTACAGTAATAAAGGTGCAGTATGTTACCGTAACGTATTTTACGGTATCGAATACCGTTACTGTAATCTTTTTGACCGTTTTAACTTACAGACAACTGGCTTCCTCTAAGTTTCCGTAAAACAATGCAGTACTGGAAAATAACAGTACAGTGCATTACTGTAAAACAACAGTACAGTGCATTACTGTAAAACAACAGTACAGGGCATTACTGTAAAACAACAGTACAGGGCATTACTGTAAAACAACAGTACAGTGCATTACTGTAATTGTAATTGTAATAAATGAATACATGAATGGATGAATTCATTAATTAAATTCATTGAGAGGAGATGGAGTTTGTAATTTACAGTAATTCACCATAATTACATGGGATTGGTGAAAGCAGGTTGGTTGCTAGGTAATGTGTTTACATGTTACAGCCTATCAATGAAGGCCAGTTTTGGAAGCCTTTGTTAAGGTCTCTAGAAATGCATTGATATAAAATACCACATTTGACATAACTTGCACTTCAGAGGCCTTAAATTAAGAAAAGCTTCCAACCGTGCAGTGACTACAGGGCAAAACAGACCAAAGGATCTGGTAAACACTCAACCATGCAGTGACTACAGGGCAAAACAGACCAAAGGATATGGTAAACACTCAACCATGCAGTGACTACAGGTCAAAACAGACCAAAGGATATGGTAAACACTCAACCATGCAGTGACTACAGGTCAAAACAGACCAAAGGGTATGGTAAACACTCAACCATGCACTGACTACAGGGAAAAACAGACCAAAGGGTATGGTAAACACTCAACCATGCAGTGACTACAGGGCAAAACAGACCAAAGGATCTGGTAAACACTCAACCATGCAGTGACTACAGGGCAAAACAGACCAAAGGATATGGTGAACACTCAACCATGCAGTGACTACAGGTCAAAACAGACCAAAGGATATGGTAAACACTCAACCATGCAGTGACTACAGGTCAAAACAGACCAAAGGATATGGTAAACACTCAACCATGCAGTGACTACAGGGCAAAACAGACCAAAGGATATGGTAAACACTCAACCATGCAGTGACTACAGGTCAAAACAGACCAAAGGATATGGTAAACACTCAACCATGCTGTGACTACAGGGCAAAACAGACCAAAGGATATGGTAAACCCTCAACCATGCAGTGACTACAGGGCAAAACAGACCAAAGGATATGGTAAACACTCAACCATGCAGTGACTACAGGGCAAAACAGACCAAAGGATATGGTAAACACTCAACCATGCAGTGACTACAGGGCAAAACAGATCAAAGGAGATGGTAAACACTCAACCATGCAGTGACTACAGGGCAGAACACACCAAAGGATATGGTAAACACTCAACCATGCAGTGACTACAGGGCAAAACAGATCAAAGGAGATAGTAAACACTCAACCATGCAGTGACTACAGGGCAAAACAAACCAAAGGATATGGTAAACACTCAACCATGCAGTGACTACAGGTCAAAACAGACCAAAGGATATGGTAAACACTCAACCATGCAGTGACTACAGGGCAAAACAGACCAAAGGATATGGTAAACACTCAACCATGCAGTGACTACAGGGCAAAACAGACCAAAGGATATGGTAAACACTCAACCATGCAGTGACTACAGGGCAAAACAGACCAAAGGATATGGTAAACACTCAACCATGCAGTGACTACAGGGCAAAACAGACCAAAGGATCTGGTAAACACTCAACCATGCAGTGACTACAGGGCAAAACAGACCAAAGGATATGGTAAACACTCAACCATGCAGTGACTACAGGGCAAAACAGACCAAAGGATCTGGTAAACACTCAACCATGCAGTGACTACAGGGCAAAACAGACCAAAGGATATGGTAAACACTCAACCATGCAGTGACTACAGGGCAAAACAGACCAAAGGATATGGTAAACACTCAACCATGCAGTGACTACAGGGCAAAACAGACCAAAGGATATGGTAAACACTCAACCATGCAGTGACTACAGGGCAAAACAGACCAAAGGATATGGTAAACACTCAACCATGCAGTGACTACAGGGCAAAACAGACCAAAGGATATGGTAAACACTCAACCATGAACTGTATAGCAAATATAGCCTCTTACAAGGCACGCCTCAAAATATGCTAATGACACTAATAGAAGTTGCTGACAGTTCGTTTTTGGCGCTCCTAAAATATAGTAAGTTACTGTATTCTGTGGCGTGGAATTACAGTAACATTTGAAATACAGCAACTCTTTCCCTGCCCACAACGTTTTCCCACAATGCACCATACTTTACAGTGTGCTGCAGTATGACGCTTCACAGTATTTTACTGTTGATAAATGCATTTTCTGTATAAATCAGTTTTCCATGACTTTGTAAAATTTTCTGTAAATAATTGTTTTAATCATATCAATGCTGTACACACCTTGTTTGGTTGGTTTACTTCAGAGCTTGATGTTTTTCAATCTTATCAAACAGAATTGATTGAAAAAGTTGCCAGTTGCCAATCCCACAATGCTGTGCAGTTACAGTAATGTATAATTTACTGTTTTTTGCCCGAAATCACTTAGAGTGCATCGCCATTTACAGCAATTTACTGTAAATAATTAATACAGTACTTTACTGTTAGTTTTATTGTGTAATACTGTCAAAACAACAATAAAGTTTTTCAGTGTAGTGTACTGTGGTAATACAGTATAGGATCTAACTCCCATAGCAACGTGATAGAAGTTATGGTATGTACATTAGTATATCTACATGTGACAGTGAGCATATTGTATAGTAACACGCCTATTACCTATTCAGCACGGGCAATGCTCTGATAGATCATATAGACATCATGACTGAGTCCCAAATGGCAACACATTCCCTATATAGGGCAACAATGTTGACAAACGCCCATAGGGCTCTGGTTAAAAGTAGTGTACTATTTTGGGAATAGGGTGCTATTTGGCCTGTAGCCATAGATGATAGAGACAGTGATGTCGGAGGGCGATGACACCAGGCTGAGAGGTGGCTGAGAGGAGATGACCCAATACAATGACCTAATAGACGGACAGATGGACGGACAAACAGGAGGACAACTTTAGCAGGCATATGAAAGTCCATTACTGCCACAACACATCCCACTTTATCTTCCTCCATCCCTCCTCCACTCTCCCTCCTTCCTTCCTTCCTTCCTTCCTTCCTTCCTTCCTTCCTTCCTTCCTTCCTTCCTTCCTTCCTTCCTTCCTTCCTTCCTTCCTTCTTTCTTTCTTTCTTTCTTTCTTTCTTTCTTTCTTTCTTTCTTTCTTTCTTCCTTCTTTCTTTTTTCTTTCTTTTTTTCTTTCTTTCTTTCTTTCTTTCTTTCTTTCTTTCTTTCTTCCCTCCCTTCCTTTTCCATCCCTTCCTTTTCCATCCTTCTCCCTCCCTCCATCCCTCCTCCATCCTTCTCCCACCATCCCTCTCCCCCTCATCCAAAGGTAGCTCTGCCAACCACATGTCACCTATCTGTGAACTATCCCTATGTCTCCAGTTTGTCTAATTATGTTCCTCCCTCCAGCAACCCGCATGCCGTTACCATGGCTGTCTTTCCAATTAGCTGGCCCCCTGCAACAGACTTGATGTTCGGACATAAAGTAGTGGAATTCTCTGTCCTTTCAGATTTCTCTGTATCCTTTCAGAATTATCTGAATAATTTCAGAATTCTCTGTATACTTTCAGAATTCTCTGTATCATTTCAGAATTCTCTGTCCTTTCAGAATTCTCTGTATCCTTTCAGAATTCTCTGTATCCTTTCAGAATTCTCTGTATCCTTTCAGAAATCTCTGTCCTTTCAGAATTCTATGTATCCTTTCAGAATTCTCTGTATCCTTTCAGAATTCTCTGTATCCTTTCAGAATTCTCTGTCCTTTCAGAATTCTCTGTATCCTTTCAGAATTCTCTGTATCATTTCAGAATTCTCTGTCCTTTCAGAATTCTCTGTATCCTTTCAGAATTCTCTGTATCCTTTCAGAATTCTCTGTATCCTTTCAGAATTCTCTGTATCCTTTCAGAATTCTCTTTCCTTTCAGAATTCTCTGTATCCTTTCATAATTCTCTGTATCATTTCAGAATCTCTGTATCATTTCAGAAGTCTCTGTATCCTTTCAGAATTCTCTGTCCTTTCAGAATTCTCTGTATCCTTTCAGAATTCTCTGTATCATTTCAGAATTCTCTGTATCATTTCAGAATTCTCTGTATCCTTTCAGAATTCTCTGTATCCTTTCAGAATTATCTGTATCATTTCAGAATTCTCTGTATCATTTCAGAATTCTCTGTATCCTTTCAGAATTCTCTGTATCCTTTCAGAATTATCTGTATCCTTTCAGAAATCTCTGTATCCTTTCAGAATTCTCTGTATCTTTTCAGAATTCTCTGTATCCTTTCAGAATTCTCTGTATCATTTCAGAATTCTCTGTCCTTTCAGAATTCTCTGTCCTTTCAGAATTCTCTGTATCCTTTCAGAATTCTCTGTATCCTTTCAGAATTCTCTGTATCCTTTCAGAATTCTCTGTCCTTTCAGAATGCTCTGTATCCTTTCAGAATTCTCTGTATCCTTTCAGAATTATCTGTATCCTTTCAGAATTCTCTGTCCTTTCAGAATTCTCTGTATCCTTTCAGAATTCTCTGTATCCTTTCAGAATTCTCTGTCCTTTCAGAATTCTCTGTATCCTTTCAGAATTCTCTGTATCCTTTCAGAATTCTCTGTATCCTTTCAGAATTCTCTGTCCTTTCAGAATTCGCTGTATCCTTTCAGAATTATCTGTATCATTTCAGAATTCTCTGTCCTTTCAGAATTCTCTGTATCCTTTCAGAATTCTCTGTATCCATTCAGAATTCTCTGTATCCTTTCAGAATTCTCTGTATCCTTTCAGAATTCTCTTTCCTTTCAGAATTCTCTGTATCCTTTCAGAATTCTCTTTCCTTTCAGAATTCTCTGTATCCTTTCATAATTCTCTGTATCATTTCAGAATTCTCTGTATCATTTCAGAATTCTCTGTATCCTTTCAGAATTCTCTGTCCTTTCAGAATTCTCTGTATCCTTTCAGAATTCTCTGTATCATTTCAGAATTCTCTGTATCATTTCAGAATTCTCTGTATCATTTCAGAATTCTCTGTATCCTTTCAGAATTCTCTGTATCCTTTCAGAATTATCTGTATCATTTCAGAATTATCTGTATCATTTCAGAATTCTCTGTATCATTTCAGAATTCTCTGTATCCTTTCAGAATTCTCTGTATCATTTCAGAATTCTCTGTATCATTTCAGAATTCTCAGTAAGTGTGCAACTAGGGAGAATAAATTAGAATCTCAGTGGTCCTGTGGGTAGGATGCTATTAAGCTCAAAAACTGACCCAACAAAGGTTCTATAGTAAAGAATTTATGGCACAGAACTCTTGTTAGCCAATCTGGACACAGAACCTCTGAAATCCTAAAATCCCGTCCAATTGGATTTTTAGGTCTGGATCAGTCCGAACCCATCTCCATGAGTCACAAGTTGTGCGCTATGAAGTGTATAGGGTATCATTTGGGATATACAACCAGTACAATTGAAGATTGTGATTGATCGTATCTGATGGTGTCTGATGCAGAAACATCCTTCCAATCTTCTACGTTACCTTTTTATTTGAGGGGAAAGACAGATAGAGAGAGGTAAAGAGAACGGTAGAGAGACAGGGCCAGAGAGAGAGAGAGAGAGAGAGAGAGAATGGTAGACAGAGAGATAGAGACAGAGAGTGAGAGAGAGAGAAAGGTAGACAGAGAGATAGAGACAGAGAGAGATAGAGGGAGGGGTAGAGCCAAGGACAGGTAACTTCTGATTCACAGGAGTAAAATAATGAATCAATCTTGTCCTCTTTTGGCACGTTATAGGTATGTGTCATTATTAATTATTCCATTGTGTGAATTATCACTCTGTTATTATACTCATCTTTCGTTCTCTCTTCCTTCACTGCCCGGCAGTACAACATGGCTTTCTGACTTCTATACAAGCAAATGTACTCATCTTTCCTTCTCTCTTCCTTCACTGCCCGGCAGTACAACATACATTTACATTTACATTTAAGTCATTTAGCAGACGCTCTTATCCAGAGCGACTTACAAATTGGTGCATTCACCTTATGACATCCAGTGGAACAGCCACTTTACAATAGTGCATCTAAATCTTTTAAGGGGGGGGGGTCAGAAGGATTGCTTTATCCTATCCTAGGTATTCCTTAAAGAGGTGGGGTTTCAGGTGTCTCCGGAAGGTGGTGATTGACTCCGCTGTCCTGGCGTCGTGAGGGAGTTTGTTCCACCATTGGGGTGCCAGTGCAGCGAACAGTTTTGACTGGGCTGAGCGGGAACTGTACTTCCTCAGTGGTAGGGAGGCGAGCAGGCCAGAGGTGGATGAACGCAGTGCCCTTGTTTGGGTGTAGGGCCTGATCAGAGCCTGAAGGTACTGAGGTGCCGTTCCCCTCACAGCTCCATAGGCAAGCACCATGGTCTTGTAGCGGATGCGAGCTTCAACTGGAAGCCAGTGGAGAGAGCGGAGGAGCGGGGTGACGTGAGAGAACTTGGGAAGGTTGAACACCAGACGGGCTGCGGCGTTCTGGATGAGTTGTAGGGGTTTAATGGCACAGGCAGGGAGCCCAGCCAACAGCGAGTTGCAGTAATCCAGACGGGAGATGACAAGTGCCTGGATTAGGACCTGCGCCGCTTCCTGTGTGAGGCAGGGTCGTACTCTGCGGATGTTGTAGAGCATGAACCTACAGGAACGGGCCACCGCCTTGATGTTAGTTGAGAACGACAGGGTGTTGTCCAGGATCACGCCAAGGTTCTTAGCGCTCTGGGAGGAGGACACAATGGAGTTGTCAACCGTGATGGCGAGATCATGGAACGGGCAGTCCTTCCCCGGGAGGAAGAGCAGCTCCGTCTTGCCGAGGTTCAGCTTGAGGTGGTGATCCGTCATCCACACTGATATGTCTGCCAGACATGCAGAGATGCGATTCGCCACCTGGTCATCAGAAGGGGGAAAGGAGAAGATTAATTGTGTGTCGTCTGCATAGCAATGATAGGAGAGACCATGTGAGGTTATGACAGAGCCAAGTGACTTGGTGTATAGCGAGAATAGGAGAGGGCCTAGAACAGAGCCCTGGGGGACACCAGTGGTGAGAGCACGTGGTGAGGAGACAGATTCTCGCCACGCCACCTGGTAGGAGCGACCTGTCAGGTAGGACGCAATCCAAGCGTGGGCCGCGCCGGAGATGCCCAACTCGGAGAGGGTGGAGAGGAGGATCTGATGGTTCACAGTATCGAAGGCAGCCGATAGGTCTAGAAGGATGAGAGCAGAGGAGAGAGAGTTAGCTTTAGCAGTGCGGAGCGCCTCCGTGATACAGAGAAGAGCAGTCTCAGTTGAATGACTAGTCTTGAAACCTGACTGATTTGGATCAAGAAGGTCATTCTGAGAGAGATAGCAGGAGAGCTGGCCAAGGACGGCACGTTCAAGAGTTTTGGAGAGAAAAGAAAGAAGGGATACTGGTCTGTAGTTATTGACATCGGAGGGATCGAGTGTAGGTTTTTTCAGAAGGGGTGCAACTCTCGCTCTCTTGAAGACGGACGGGACGTAGCCAGCGGTCAAGGATGAGTTGATGAGCGAGGTGAGGTAAGGGAGAAGGTCTCCGGAAATGGTCTGGAGAAGAGAGGAGGGGATAGGGTCAAGCGGGCAGGTTGTTGGGCGGCCGGCCGTCACAAGACGCGAGATTTCATCTGGAGAGAGAGGGGAGAAAGAGGTCAGAGCACAGGGTAGGGCAGTGTGAGCAGAACCAGCGGTGTCGTTTGACTTAGCAAACGAGGATCGGATGTCGTCGACCTTCTTTTCAAAATGGTTGACGAAGTCATCTGCAGAGAGGGAGGAGGGGGGGGGGGGGGTGAGGGGGAGGAGGATTCAGGAGGGAGGAGAAGGTGGCAAAGAGCTTCCTAGGGTTAGAGGCAGATGCTTGGAATTTAGAGTGGTAGAAAGTGGCTTTAGCAGCAGAGACAGAAGAGGAAAATGTAGAGAGGAGGGAGTGAAAGGATGCCAGGTCCGCAGGGAGGCGAGTTTTCCTCCATTTCCGCTCGGCTGCCCGGAGCCCTGTTCTGTGAGCTCGCAATGAGTCGTCGAGCCACGGAGCGGGAGGGGAGGACCGAGCCGGCCTGGAGGATAGGGGACATAGAGAGTCAAAGGATGCAGAAAGGGAGGAGAGGAGGGTTGAGGAGGCAGAATCAGGAGATAGGTTGGAGAAGGTTTGAGCAGAGGGAAGAGATGATAGGATGGAAGAGGAGAGAGTAGCGGGGGAGAGAGAGCGAAGGTTGGGACGGCGCGATACCATCCGAGTAGGGGCAGTGTGGGAAGTGTTGGATGAGAGCGAGAGGGAAAAGGATACAAGGTAGTGGTCGGAGACTTGGAGGGGAGTTGCAATGAGGTTAGTGGAAGAACAGCATCTAGTAAAGATGAGGTCAAGCGTATTGCCTGCCTTGTGAGTAGGGGGGGAAGGTGAGAGGGTGAGGTCAAAAGAGGAGAGGAGTGGAAAGAAGGAGGCAGAGAGGAATGAGTCAAAGGTAGATGTGGGGAGGTTAAAGTCACCCAGAACTGTGAGAGGTGAGCCGTCCTCAGGAAAGGAGCTTATCAAGGCATCAAGCTCATTGATGAACTCTCCGAGGGAACCTGGAGGGCGATAAATGATAAGGATGTTAAGCTTGAAAGGGCTGGTAACTGTGACAGCATGGAATTCAAAGGAGGCGATAGACAGATGGGTAAGGGGAGAAAGAGAGAATGACCACTTGGGAGAGATGAGGATCCCGGTGCCACCACCCCGCTGACCAGGAGCTCTCGGGGTGTGCGAGAACACGTGGGCAGACGAAGAGAGAGCAGTAGGAGTAGCAGTGTTATCTGTGGTGATCCATGTTTCCGTCAGTGCCAAGAAGTCGAGGGACTGGAGGGAAGCATAGGCTGAGATGAACTCTGCCTTGTTGGCCGCAGATCGGCAGTTCCAGAGGCTACCGGAGACCTGGAACTCCACGTGGGTCGTGCGCGCTGGGACCACCAGGTTAGGGTGGCCGCGGCCACGCGGTGTGAAGCGTTTGTATGGTCTGTGCAGAGAGGAGAGAACAGGGATAGACAGACACATAGTTGACAGGCTACAGAAGAGGCTACGCTAATGCAAAGGAGATTGGAATGACAAGTGGACTACACGTCTCGAATGTTCAGAAAGTTAAGCTTACGTTGCAAAAATCTTATTGACTAAAGTGGTTAAAATGATACAGTACTGCTGAAGTAGTCTGGCTAGCAGTGGCTGCGTTGTTGACTTTGTTTGAAAGTGTAGCTGGCTAGGTAACCTCGATAGCTGGCTAGGTAACCTCGGTAACTGGCCAGATAATTAGTTTATACTACACAATTGTCTTAGATACAAGGACAGCAAAGACAACTATGTAGCTAGCTAACACTAGCTAGCTAACACTGCACTAATCAAATCGTTCCGTTGTAATGTAATAGTTTCTACAGTGCTGCTATTCGGTAGAAGTTGGCTAGCTAGCAGTGTTAGCAGTGTTAGCAGTGTTGACTAGCAGTATTGACTAGGTAGGAGAACGGCAGCGCGGCGGACGAAAATAGCTGGCTAGCTAACCGAAAATTACTCTAGACTCCACAGTTATCTTAGATACAAGGACAGCAAAGACAAGTATGTAGCTAGCTAACACTACACTAATCAAGTCGTTCCGTTGAATGTAATAGATTCTACAATGCTGCTATTCGGTGGCTAGCTGGCTAGCTAGCAGTGTTGATTACGTTACGTTACGTTAAAAGGACGAAACTAGCTGGCTAGCTAACCTAGAAAATCGCTCTAAACTACACAATTATCTTTGATACAAAGACGGCTATGTAGCTAGCTAAGATCAAACAAATCAAACCGTTGTACTGTAATGAAATGAAGTGAAATGTGATACTACCTGTGGAGCGAAGCGGAATGCGACCGGGTTGTTGAATGCGGAAGTGGCTTTCTGTCTTCTATACAAGCAAATGTACTCATCTTTCCTTCTCTCTTCCTTCACTGCCCGGCAGTACAACATGGCTTTCTGTCTTCTATACAAGCAAATGTACTCATCTTTCCTTCTCTCTTCCTTCACTGCCCGGCAGTACAACATGGCTTTCTGTCTTCTATACAAGCAAATGTACTCATCTTTCCTTCTCTCTTCCTTCACTGCCCGGCAGTACAACATGGCTTTCTGTCTTCTATACAAGCAAATGTACTCATCTTTCCTTCTCTCTTCCTTCACTGCCCGGCAGTACAACATGGCTTTCTGTCTTCTATACAAGCAAATGTACTCATCTTTCCTTCTCTCTTCCTTCACTGCCCGGCAGTACAACATGGCTTTCTGTCTTCTATACAAGCAAATGTACTCATCTTTCCTTCTCTCTTCCTTCACTGCCCGGCAGTACAACATGGCTTTCTGTCTTCTATACAAGCAAATGTTGTGTCTAAGGAAGGTTTGGAGTCGACTAAACACATTCTGGGCTCCATGAAAGGAGCTCCGTACAATGTGTTTCATATTTGACAGGGGGGGGGGGGGGGGGGGGGGGGGGGGGGGGGGGGTTGTCAGAGCACCATTTTCATTTTGTTCCACTTACTTACAGAAATACATTTCTCGATACCAAACATTCACACAATTGAAGATTGAGTTATTCAGCTATGTGTTCGTGGTTATTGCACCAGGATGTACTGTATTATAGAATCTCAAGATCACATTCAGGAAATATTAGGTGTACTGTTGCTTTTATATACGATAATTGAAACCAAAATTAATCCAGGACTTCTTCGACGTCTTCTCTTTCTCTGCAGCACCTTTGTCATAGCAACTATTGATTACCATCCTCTTAAGTCGATAGCGTGCACAGTATTGGCCCTTTTAAAATAGCTTGACTCAATACGGGGAGTGTATACCATCCTCACAGGAGCATAGATAAAACACAGAGAGACATTTAAACTAATCCTGGTTGAAGAATAAGAGCATGTCAATGGATGGACAGACAGCGAAATCACATATACATACACACACGTACACACACCGCAGCCAGTCCACTAAGCAGCCCCTCTGATGTGTACCACTGTGAGGATATGAAGAGCTGGAGAGCAGACAGATACTAAAGGTCACAGGAAACAAAGTATCACATTGAAGAACTAGAGACCAGACAGATACTAAAGGTCACAGGAAACAAACTATCACATTGAAGAACTAGAGACCAGACAGATACTAAAGGTCACAGGAAACAAACTATCACATTGAAGAACTAGAGACCAGACAGATACTAAAGGTCACAGGAAACAAAGTATCATGTTTTTAGAACTAGAGAACAGACAGATACTAAAGGTCACAGGAAACAAAGTATCACATTGAAGAACTAGAGACCAGACAGATACTAAAGGTCACAGGCAACAAAGTATCACATTGAAGAGCTGGAGAGCAGACAGATACTAAAGGTCACAGGCAACAAAGTATCATTGTCACACCCTGGCCTTAGTTATCTTTGTTTTCATTTATTATTTTAGTTAGGTCAGGGTGTGACATGGTGAATGTATGTGTTTTTGTAGTGTCTAGGGTGGTTGTAAGGTTAGGGGGTTTATTAGAGTAGTTGGGTTTATGTTTAGTATAGAAGTCTAGCTGTGTCTATGGTTGCCTGAAGGGTTCTCAATCAGAGACAGATGTCATTAATTGTCTCTGATTGGGAGCCATATTTAAGGCAGCCATAGGCACTAGGTTTTTGTGGGTAATTGTCTGTGTCTATGTGTAGTGTTTGTGTCAGCACTATCTAGATTTATAGCTTCACGGTCGTCTGTTTGTTGTTTTGTTTCGTTTTCCTTCTGATAATAAAGAGAAGATGTATTTTTCACGTGCTGCGCCTTGGTCCTCTCTCTCTCCCTTTGACGATCGTGACAGAATTACCCACCAATCCAGGATCAAGCAGCGTGATAAGCGGCAACAGGAGCAGCGCAAGGAGGAATGGCAATGGGAGCGTAATCTGGACTACACAACGTGGGAGGAGATCGACAGGTGGGCGATCGTGCCGGAGCCCGCATGGGATTCTCTGGCGCAGTGCAAGGAGGGATACCGGCGAATGGAGGCAGCACGACGACGCGGTAGGAAGCCTGTGAGTCAGCCCAAAAAATTTATTGGGGGGGGGCTTAGAGGTAGTGGGCCGAGGGCAGGTAGGAGACCTGCGCCCACTTCACAGGCTAACCGTGGAGAGCGGGAGTACGGGCGAACACCGTGTTACGCAGTAGAGCGCACGGTGTCTCCTGTACGTGTTCATAGCCCAGTGCGGGTTATTCCACCTCCCAGCACTGGTAGGGCTAGATTGGGCATTGAGCCAGGTGCCATGATGCCGGCTCAACGCGTCTGGTCTCCAGTGCGTCTCCTCGGGCCGGCATACATGGCACCAGCCTTACGCATGGTGTCCCCGGTTCGCCTACATAGCCCGGTACGGGTTATTCCACCTCCCCGCACTGGTCGGGCGACGGGGAGCATTCAACCAGGTAAGGTTGGGCAGGCTCAGTGTTCAAGGGAACCAGTACGCCTGCACGGTCCGGTATTTCCGGCGCCACCTCCCCGCCCCAGTCCAGTTCCACCAGTGCCTACACCACGTAACAGGCTTCCAGTGTGTCTCCAGAGCCCTGTTCCTACTCCACGCACTCGTCCTATGGTGCGTGTCTCAAGCCCGGTACCACCAATTCCGGCACCACGCACTAAGCCTCCTGTGCGTCTCCAGAGTCCTGTGCATCCTGTTGCTGCTCCCCGCACTAGCCCTGAGATGCGTGTCCCCAGCCCGGTACCACCAGTTCCGGCACCACGCACTAGGCCTAATGTGCGTCCCCAGGGTCCAGTATGCCCTGTTCCTTCTCCCCGCACTAGCCTGAAGGTGCGTGTCCTTAGCCCGGTGCCTCCAGTTCCGGCACCACGCACCAGGCCTACAGTGCGCCTCATCCGGCCAGAGCCATCCGTCTGCCCAGTGCCATCTGAGCCATCCGTCTCCCCAGCGCCATCTGAGCCATCCGTCTCCCCAGCGCCATCTGAGCCATCCGTCTCCCCAGCGCCATCTGAGCCATCCGTCTCCCCAGCGCCGTCTGAGCCATCCGTCTGCCCCGAGCCATTAGAGCCGCCCGTCTGTCCCGAGCCGTCAGAGCCGTTAGTCAGTCAGGAGCCGCTAGAGCCATTCGTCAGTCAGGATCTGCCAGAGCCGCCAACCAGACAGGATCTGCCAGAGCCGCCAACCAGACAGGATCTGCCAGAGCCGCCAACCAGACAGGATCTGCCAGAGCCGCCAACCAGACAGGATCTGCCAGAGCCGCCAACCAGACAGGATCTGCCAGAGCCGCCAACCAGACAGGATCTGCCAGAGCCGCCAGCCAGCCATGAGCAGCCAGATCCACCAGCCAGCCATGAGCAGCCAGATCCGTCAGCCAGCCATGAGCAGCCAGATCCGTCAGCCAGCCATGAGCAGCCAGATCCGTCAGCCAGCCATGAGCAGCCAGATCCGTCAGCCAGCCATGAGCAGCCAGATCCGTCAGCCAGCCATGAGCAGCCAGATCCGTCAGCCAGCCATGAGCAGCCAGATCCGTCTGCCAGCCATGAGCAGCCAGATCCGTCTGCCAGCCATGAGCAGCCAGATCCGTCAGCCAGCCATGAGCAGCCAGATCCGTCAGCCAGCCATGGGCAGCCAGATCCGTCAGCCAGCCATGAGCCGTACAGCCAGGATCCGCCAGAGCCGTCCAGCCAGGATCCGCCAGAGCCGTCATCCAGCCAGGATCCGTTCCTCAGTCCGGAGCTGCCGTCCCTCAGTCCGGAGCTGCCCCTTATCCTGGTGCTGTCCCTTATCCTGGTGCTGCCCCTTATCCTGGTGCTGCCCCTTATCCTGGTGCTGCCCCTTATCCTGGTGCTGCCCCTTATCCTGGTGCTGCCCCTTAGTCCGGTGCTGCCCCTTAGTCCGGTGCTGCCCCTTAGTCCGGTGCTGCCCCTTAGTCCGGTGGGGTTAAGTTGGCGGGTGGTCAGTTGGAGGAGGCTACGAAAGCGGGTAGTGACTATGGTGGGGTGGGGACCACGACCAGTACCAGAGCCGCCACCGTGGACAGACGCCCACCCAGACCCTCCCCTAGACTTTATGCTGGTGCGCCCGGAGTTCGCACCTTAAGGGGGGGGTTATGTCACACCCTGGCCTTAGTTATCTTTGTTTTCATTTATTATTTTAGTTAGGTCAGGGTGTGACATGGTGAATGTATGTGTTTTTGTAGTGTCTAGGGTGGTTGTAAGGTTAGGAGGTTTATTAGAGTAGTTGGGTTTATGTTTAGTATAGAAGTCTAGCTGTGTCTATGGTTGCCTGAAGGGTTCTCAATCAGAGACAGATGTCATTAATTGTCTCTGATTGGGAGCCATATTTAAGGCAGCCATAGGCACTAGGTTTTTGTGGGTAATTGTCTGTGTCTATGTGTAGTGTTTGTGTCAGCACTATCTAGATTTATAGCTTCACGGTCGTCTGTTTGTTGTTTTGTTTCGTTTTCCTTCTGATAATAAAGAGAAGATGTATTTTTCACGCGCTGCGCCTTGGTCCTCTCTCTCTCCCTTTGACGATCGTGACAATCATGTTGAAGAACTAGACAACAGACAGATACTAAAGGTCACAGGAAACAAAGTATCACATTGAAGAACTAGAGACCAGACAGATACTAAAGGTCACAGGAAACAAAGTATCACATTGAAGAACTAGAGACCAGACAGATACTAAAGGTCACAGGAAACAAAGTATCACATTGAGGAACTAGAGACCAGACAGATACTAAAGGGCACAGGAAACAAAGTATCACATTGAAGAACTAGAGACCAGACAGATTCTAAAGGTCACAGGAAACAAAGTATCACATTGAAGAACTAGAGACCAGACATATACTAAAGGTCACAGGCAACAAAGTATCACATTGAAGAACTAGAGACCAGACATATACTAAAGGTCACAGGCAACAAAGTATCACATTGAAGAACTAGAGACCAGACAGATTCTAAAGGTCACAGGACTAGACCTAGAGTTAATGCAGAAAACAAAGTGAGAGCATCAATTACCTGGTGTGACTAGCAAATGGCGTGACTACCAAATGGCGTGAATACAAAATGGTGTTTCTACCAAATGGCGTGAATACAAAATGGTGTGTCTACCAAATGGCGTGAATACAAAATGGTGTTTCTACCAAATGGCATGAATACCAAATGGTGTGAATACCAAATGGCGTAACTACCAAATGGCGTAACTACCAAATGGCGTAACTACCAAATGGTGTGACTACCAAATGGTGTGACGACCAAATGGTGTGACGACCAAATGGTGTGACAACCAAATGGTGTGACTACCAAACGTCGTGACTACCAAATGGTGTGACTACCAAATTGGGTGACTACCAAATGGGGTGACTACCAAATGGGGTGACGACCACATGGTGTGACGACCAAATGGGGTGACTACCAAATGGTGTGACGACCAAATGGTGTGACGACCAAATGGTGTGACTACCAAATGGTGTGACTACCAAATGCCACCCTATTCCCGGTAGGCCCTGGTCTAAAGTAGTGCACTATAAAGGGAACAAGTTGCCATTTGGAACACAAGCCTATAATTCCACAGCAGCATCTCACTGATGGGGGCAGGTGGAGATGGATCATTATTTGTGAGTGTAATGTTTACCTGTTCATTTTATATTGTTTATTTCACTTCAGTTTATTATATATTTCACTTGCTTTTGCAATGTAAACATATGTTTCCCATGTCAATAAAGCCCTTAAATTGAACTGAAATGGAATTTACATTAACATCTCAATACAAACGCACAGAAATAAAAGTGGATTTAAAATGAGCAGTATTAATATTATATTTGATATGTAACTGTTACGTGTTGTTGGCAGTGTGTGTCCTGATTATTTTCTGGCAGAGACAATTTACATGCAGGGTGCCATGCTATTTACTGGACCAGGGAGAGAGAAGAAGGGAGGGAGAGAGAAGGTGGAGGGAGGGAGAGAAGTTGGAGGGAGGGAGGGAGTGAGAAGGTGGAGGGAGGGAGAGAAGGTGGAGGGAGGAAGGGAGAGAGAATGGGGAGGGAGAGAGAGCAGGGGGGAGAAGGGAGAGAGAATGGGGAGGGAGGGAGAAGGTGGAGGGAAGGAGAAAAGGGGGAGGGAGGGAGGGAGGGAGGGAGGGAGGGAGGGAGGGAGGGAGGGAGGGAGGGAGGGAGGGAGAGAAGTTGCTTATTTGGTCCCTCTGGTTGTGGACTGAGCTGTTAGCTAGCTGTGGGCTCTCTCTCTCTCTTTCTCTCCTCTCTCTCTCTCTCACCTCTCACTCTCTCTCTCCCTCTCTCTCCCTCTCTCTCACTCTCTCTTTCTCTCTCTCCCTCTCTCTCTCTCTCCCTCTCTCTCTTTCTCTTTCTCTCTCTCTCTCTCCCTCTCTCTCCCTCTGTGTCTCTCTCTGTGTCTCTCTCTGTGTCTCTCTCTCTCTCTCTGTCTCTCTCTCTCTCTCTCTCTCTCTCTCTCTCTCTCTCTCGCTCTCTCTCTCTCTTTCTCTCTTTCTCTCTCTCTCTGTGGAATGACAATAGATCACACAATATAACAGTCTTGGGTCTTTAGACAGAGGAATGACAAATAAACACACTATTTAACACTATTTGTTATTCAGAAGGAAACTCCCACTATATTTGTTATTGAAGAAACTCCCACTATATTTGTCATAACAAATCCTAGCGGGTGCAAAAATGTCATATTTTGAGGTTGTAGGGTGGATATATATACGGAAAGCTATGATATCTTATTGATGTCACGTGTTAAATCCACTTCAATCAGTGTAGATGAAGGGGAGGAGACAGGTTAGAAAAGGATCTTCAAACCTTGAGATAACTGAGACATGTGTTGTGTATGTGTGCCGTTCAGAGGGTCAAGGGGCAAGACAAAATATTTGTGCCTTTGAACGGGGTATGGTAGTAGGTGCCAGGCGCACCGGTTTGAGTGTGTCAAGAACTGCAACGCTGCTGGGTTTTTCCACGCTCAACCGTTTCCCCATGTGTCCACCACCCAAAGGACATCCAGCCAACTGGACACAACAGTGGGAAGCATTGGTGTCAACATGGGCCAGAATCCCTGTGGAACGCTTTAACACCTTGTGGAGTCCATGTCCTGACGAATTGAAGCTGTTCTGAGGGCAAAAGGAGGTGCCACTCAATATTAGGAAGATGTTCCTGGTTTTCCTGGTGTTGCTGGTGTTTTGTACACCCAGTATATGACTTGTCAAGAGTACCCCATTCTGAAGAATGATAAATCTGCAACCCCCCCCCCCCCCCCCAAAAAAAATATCATAATAATAATATGCCATTTTGGGATGGTAAAATGTTTTTAGTGTATACTTAAATGACTTAAACCAGATATAAAGTATGTAAAAAATCTAACGGAGCTAAACATTTATAAATAAAATCATCTTTAAGAATTAACAATCACCAAAATAAGAAAAAACGGACAAAACCCCCCCCCCCTCAAAAAAAAGTCATGGCAACGATTGATTTTTGTCATAACGCTCGAGTCACTCAGACAACATAAGAACAAGACATACTTGATATGTGAAGTGGAAAATATATTCGTTTTGAAGACTGAATGTTTTGTGAAGTCAGCAGCACTTTACCAGCTGTTGGACCAGACAGACAGAAGTCAGGAAGTTTCAACAGTTGCTCAAGCAAGGAAATGAGTTTCATTCACACATGGGTAAATCCCACTGATTTGTGTGTATTAGGTATTTGTTGTGGAATTGTTGGTAGATATTACTGGTTAGATATTGCTGCGCTGACGGAACAAGAAGCACAAGCATTCCGCTACACTCGCAATTACAACTACAAACCATGTGTATGTGACCAATACAATTTGATTTGATTTGATTTGAAATGGCACCCTATATATTCCCTATATAAAGTGCAATATGGGCCCTGGTCAAAAGTAGTGCACTGTCTACTCACTAGACTCTGGTCTAAAGTAGTGCACTATCTACTCAATGGGCCCTGGTCAAAAGTAGTGCACTATCTACTCAATGGGCCCTGGTCAAAAGTAGTGCACTATCTACTCAATGGGCCCTGGTCAAAAGTAGTGCACTATCTACTCAATGGGCCCTGGTCAAAAGTAGTGCACTATCTACTCAATGGGCCCTGGTCAAAAGTAGTGCACTATCTACTCAATGGGCCCTGGTCAAAAGTAGTGCACTATCTACTCAATGGGCCCTGGTCAAAAGTAGTGCACTATCTACTCACTAGACTCTGGTCTAAAGTAGTGCACTATAAAGGGCATAGGGTGCACAACTTGACAGGAATTGAGCTGAAATTCTTTGTAATAAATTCTGTCTGACATCACATGAAGATTTTGTGATTACATGCCTGATGGCGCAATCTTATTGAAAGTGATGAGGACAGATGTTAGCTCCAACTCTCCCAATTACATTCTGACTTTAGATGAAAATAAAATATGGAACATTAAAAAAAAAGTGATTTTCAGTAGCTTGATTATTGCCTTTAGTATTCGTTACACACTGAGGATGTACTCCACGTCCCACATGGGACCCTATTCCCTACGTAGCGCACTACTTTAGACCCGAGCCCTGTGGAAATAGGTTTCCATTTGGGACACAAAGGCAGAAACACCATAATGAGTTCAGGGCCATAACAGATTCCATGAGAAGAAGATGATGCATATTTTAACTTTTACTGCCTCAGAAACCCGGATCCGGGATCACCCCCCACCCCCCCACACTGATTAGCATCACTAGCATAGCGTCACATTTAAATAGTAGCATCTAAATATCATTAAATCACAAGTCCAAGACACCAAATGAAAGATACAGATCTTGTGAATAAAGTCACCATTTCAGATTTTTAAAATGTTTTACAGGGAAGACAAAATATGTAAATCTATTAGCTAACCATGTTAGCAAAAGACACCCTTTTTCTTTGTCCACCATTTTTTCTCAACACCAGTAGCTATCACCAATTCGGCTAAACTAAGATATTGATAGCCACTAACCAAGAAAAAACCTCATCAGATGACAGTCTGATAACATATTTATGGTATAGGATAGGTTTTGTTAGAAAAATGTGCATATTTCAGGTATAAATCATAGTTTGCCATTGCAGCCACCAACACAAATCTCACCAAAGCGACTAGAATTACTACAGAGAGCAACGTGTATGACCAATTTACTCATCATAAAACATTTCATAAAAATAGACAAAGCATAGCAATGGAAAGACACAGATCTTGTGATTTCAGACAATATTTCAGATTTTCTAAGCGTTTTACAGCGAAAACACAATAAATCGATAAGTTAGCATACCACATGTGCAAACATTACCAGAGCATCGATTCAAGCCAAAGAGAGCGATAACGTAATCATCGCCAAAATATATACATTTTTTCACTAACCTTCTCAGAATTCTTCCGTTGACACTCCTGTAACATCATATTACAACATACATATATTGTTTGTTCGAAAATGTGCATATTTAGCCATAAAAAAACGTGGTTATACAATGAAAATAGTAGCAAATCAAGCCTCAACATGTCGGACGCCATCTTTCATAGTGATCTAGTTTAATCGAAAGCTAATCATATACTTGACTAAAAAATACAGGGTTGACAGGAATCGAAAGACAAATTAGTTCTTAATGCAATCGCTGATTTACATTTCTAAAATTATCCTTACTGTGCAATACAGGGTTCGCCAAGCGAAGCTATAGCAAACAAAATGGCGGATTATGCGTTTAAAATATTTCGACAGAACAACGATTTATCATATTAAATATTTCTTACTATGAGGTGATTTTCCATCAGATTCTTGGGCAATGTATCCTTTCTTGGGTCTAATCTTCTTTTGGTCGAAAGATGTCCTCTGTCCGTCGAAATGCCCACTAACGTTCGACCGGGACCCCGAAACGTGCCCAAAGCTTCAAAGAGCATCACATATAAATTCCTCAAAATCGCACTAAACGGATATAAATTGCTATAAAACGGTTTAAATTAACTACGTTATGATGTTTCTAACTCCTATATCGAATTAAATTACAGACAGATACATTTCACGTTGATAACCGAGCCTCTGAAAATGGCATCCCGAGGTCCTCTTCTGCGTAATGGCAAGAGTCGAAAGGGGGGCTACCCTCACTCCTTGGCCTTTTATAACCTCTGAGAGCTACGCAGAAAGCCCATTCCACTTCTCATTGGTTACTGACATCCAGGGGAAGGCGGGTGCAGTTCATGTCGTTCCATAGGATATACACAGACTTTTAAAACTGATCTGAAATCAGAGCTTCGCTCTCAGACCATCGCAGTACCTGTCATGGATTTCGCTGTAGAAAGAGTTCTGGGTCACCCACAGACAAAATTCCAACGGCTATAGAAACTAGAGAGTGTTTTCTATCCATTAGAATTAATAATATGCATATTGTACGATCAAGAATTGAGCACGAGGCAGTTTAATTTGGCGACACCCGGAAAAAAAAAATGCTAACTGCTCCCCCTATTGACAAAAGGTTAACCTCTAACGAGCCTCAACCCCGGATCCGGGATCACCCCCCACCCCCCCCCCACACTGATTAGCATCGCTAGCATAGCGTCACAATTAACTTCTTATGGCTGCAACTGGCAGCACTGAGTAACCTGGAAGAGGTGGCCATTTCAAACGGCCTCCTACTCAAATCTTGCTTGTACAATATGAATATTATTATTCTTTTTGGATAGAAAACACTTTCTAGTTTCTAAAAGAGTTGGAATTATTTCTCTGAGTGAAACAGAAGTCATTTTGCAGCACTTTTCCTGACCAGGAAGTGAAATGTCAGAAATTTATGCTCTTTTCAATCTGATGCCTATACATGGTCATAACATCTAGGAGTCTGCTGACAGTCTATACGCCTTCCTATTGGTGTAAAGAGGATGTCAGAGAAGAATTTTTTTTGCTCCTCTTGGTCTATGGTGGAAAAAAACCTATTTCTTTGACCTGAGCGCCAACTTCCGGTATTCTGAAGGAAGTGGGATGGACTTCTGTTTTGCCTTCCTAACGAACGGCTAACGTCTCCGGCTCGATTTTTTTTGGATATATGTGACCATATCATCGTAATGTATGTTTTTTCAATATAGTTTAATCAGATTATTGAAACTTTATTCGGGAGTTTTGCCGTGTTCCGTCGTATGACTGTGTTTACGTTGGGCCACGGCTACTGGAAATGCTAAATGAACAGGGATATTTCTCATTCTGAAACGAAACAACGACTCATCTGGACAGAGGACGCCTGTTTCAACATTCTGATGAAAGATCAGCCAAAGTAAGACTCATTTTATGATGTTATTTCATATATCTGTCGTGCATGTGAACGGGTCGTGGGCGCCCAAATGTGTCTCTCTATTGTGGCTACGCTAATATAGCGATACATTTTGTTTTCGCTGTAAAACATTTAATACATCGGAAATATTGTTTGGAATCACAAGTTGCCTATCTTTCAATTGCTGCAAACTATATATTTTTCGGAAATGTTTTATGATGAGTAATAAGCCATTTGACGTTGGTGTCTGTTGGTGTCTGTAAATATTATGGCTGCTTTCGGTGCACTTTCTGATTTGTAGCTGAAATGTAAAATATGATTTATACCTGAAATATGCACATTTTTCGAAAAAAAATATGCTATACAATAAATATGTTATCAGACTGTCATCTGATGAATTTGTTTCTTGGTTAGTGGCTATTTATATCTTTATTTGGTCGAATTTGTGATAGCACCTGATGGAGTAAGAAACTGATGGAGTTAGAAAAGTCGTGTCATTTGCTAACGTGGTTAGCTAATAGATTTACATATTTTGTCTTCCCTGTAAAACATTTTAAAAATCGGACATGTTGGTTTGATTCACAAGAAGTTTATCTTTCATCTGGTGTCTTGGACTTGTTAATGTGTGAAAGTTAAATATTTTTAAAAACTAGCTTTTGAATGTCGCGCCCTGCACTTGAGCTGGATGTTGTCATAATTGTACCGGTGTCGGGCTTGCAGCCCAAACAGGTTAAATAGTAGCATCTAAATATCATTAAATCACAAGTCCAAGACACCTAATGAAAGATACAGATCTTGTGAATAAAGCCACCATTTCAGATTTTTAAAATGTTTTACAGGGAAGACACAATATGTAAATCTATTAGCTAAACACGTTAGCAAAAGACACCATTTTTCTTTGTCCACCATTTTTTCTCAACACCAGTAGCTATCACCAATTCGGCTAAACTAAGATATTGATAGCCACTAACCAAGAAAAAACCTCATCAGATGACAGTCTGATAACATATTTATGGTATAGGATAGGTTTTGTTAGAAAAATGTGCATATTTCAGGTATAAATCATAGTTTGCCATTGCAGCCACCATCACAAATCTCACCAAAGCGACTAGAATTACTACAGAGAGCAACTTGTATTACCAAATTACTCATCATAAAACATTTCTTAAAAATACACAGCACATAGCAATGGAAAGACACAGATCTTGTGAATTCAGACAACATTTCAGATTTTCTAAGTGTTTTACGGCGAAAACACAATAAATCGTTATATTAGCATACCACATATGCAAACGTTACCCCAGCATGAATTCAAGCCAAAGAGAGCGATATCGTATCATCGCCAAAATATATTAATTTTTTCACTAACCTTCTCAGAATTCTTCCGATGACACTCCTGTAACATCATATTACAACATACATATAGAGTTTGTTCGAAAATGTGCATATTTAGCCATAAAAAAACGTGGTTATACAATGAAAATAGTAGCAAAACAAGCCTGGAAATGTCGGTCGCCATCTTTGAGTGATCTAGTTTAATCAAAAGCTAATCATATACTTGACTAAAAAATACAGGGTTGACAGGAATCGAAAGACAAATTAGTTCTTAATGCAATCGCTGATTTACATTTTTTAAATTATCCTTACTTTTCAATACAGGTTGCGCCAAGCGAAGCTATACAAAACAAAATGGCGCCATAAGCGTTTAACATTTTTCGACAGAAACACGATTTATCATCATAAATTGTTCTTACTGTGAGCTGTTCTTCCATCAGAATCTTGGGCAAAGAATCCTTTCTTGGGTCTAATCGTCTTTTGGTCGAAAGCTGTCCTCTTGCCATGTGGAAATGCCCACTAACGTTCGGCATGAACTGGAAACGTGCCCAGCGGTTCAAAGTGTCTCAGAAATAAATGCCTCAAAATCGCACTAAACGGATATAAATTGCTATAAAACGGTTTAAATTAACTACCTTATGATGTTTTTAACACCTCTAAAGAGTAAAAACATGACCGGAGAAATATTACTGGCTAAACTAAAACTTGGAAGGAGGCGAGTCCGATGTCCTTCGCGCGCAAGGCGCAGGCAGCAAAGGGAAGCTACTTCCGGTATTTGCTGTTTTATACAGTCCCTGATTGCGCAATCGACTCCATTCAAAGCGTCATCACGCACTGACACCCAGGGGAAGACGTAAGAAGTGTCTGTTTCTCCATAGCATTTACACGGACCTTTAAACTGACTCCAGATCAGTGGCCAAGATGTTTGAAATCTGACTCCCTATAATGAAAAGTGCTGTAGATTGAGTTCTGTTTCACTCAGAGACAAAATTCCAACGGCTATAGAAACTAGAGAGTGTTTTCTATCCAATAATAATAATAATATGCATATTGTACGAGCAAGAATTGAGTAGGAAGCCGTTTAATCTGTAGAGGAAATTATGCTAATGTGAAACAGCACCCCCTATAGTGGCAAGAAGTTTTAAAGAGCAACTCCACTGGAATACTGGAATAGATACAGAATCTAATCAGCTTCATTAAAGAACAAATCCACTGGAATAGATACAGAATCTAATCAGCTTCATTAACCCTCCCGTTGTCCTCCTATTATGCCTAGCACACAGTGTCCCCCCCGGGTCACCCTGTCCCGTCTTGGCTAAAGGCCCAGTGGGCACAAGTGTGACAGTATGGGTGTGAACAGCCTTTGCAGATGTATTTCTTACACCTGCAGCACGCGGTGTGTGTCTTGGCGTCCTTCTTGGGTGGGCAGAGCTGACACCTCTTCCTCTTACTCGCCTCCAGCCGGGCAGCCGGGGCTGGGTCGGAGGCGGCGGCCGGGCCGACGGCTCGCTCAAGGGCTTGCGGACGAGCCTCGGCGGATACACGCTCGCCCCGTATGACTTTGACAAGTGCTGAGGCGGCTTCGGTGCGGGGGAGACGCTGCCTTCTTTGGATCAAGGGCTTCACGAGCGCCTTTCCGAGCTGCTCCAGGAACACCCTCCTCTTGTTCCGCTTCCCGGGCATCCAGTCGGGGTTGATCTCTCGCCATATGACAAAGGCGTTGTAGGAGGACACGTCGAGGATGTTGTGGAAGATGACCAGGGGCCAGCGGGCGGTCATCCGTCTGCAGCTGTAGGTGCCGACCACCTTGTCTAGGTTGTCCACGCCGCCCTTGTTGCAGTTGTAGTCTAGGATGAGGGCCGGCTTCCGGTCTCGGCGATCGCTAACGTCGGGCTCCGCGTGCCGCGTGCTCAGAAGCAGCACGTTCTTATTTCTCTTTGCCAGGTAGGACACTAGAGTGGCGGTGGGCGTGAAGGCGAACCTGGAGGACGAGACCTGTCTGTCCTTGGACTGGAGCAGCGCGGGAGGGAGCTCGGGCTTGTTCTTTCGCACCGTGCCCACCATGGTGAGGTTCCTCTCGAGGAGCCGCTGCCCGAGTTCGTAGGAGGTGAAGAAATTGTCACACGTGACGTTGTGACCGCCCGGCAGTCCCTCGGTCAGATCGAGGACGACGCGCGCGCCCTGGTTCTTCTCGGGGCCTCCGCCGGCCGCCTTGCCGGTGTACACTTGCATCTTCCAAGCGTAGCTGGACTTGGCGTCGCAGGCCACCCACGACTTGATGCCGTATTTGGCCGGCTTGCTGGGAATGTACTGTCGGAAAGGACAGCGTCCTTTCGGCGAGGGAGAGGGGAGGGAGAGGGGAGGGAGAGGAGAGGGAGAGGAGATTAGCAGCGTCATACACAGATACATAGACTGCCCGTGCTCTCTACGCTACACGTACAAACACAGATACCAGCGTCATCGTTACCAGCTCACCATCGGGGCGCACTGCGTTTACGTTACACGCAGCCGCCTCCGCCGCCCGTGCTACTGCCGATTGCTACTACTGCCGATTGCTACTACTGCCCGTGCTACTACTGCCCGTGCTCCACGTTGCTACTCTTGCCGATTGCTACTACTGCCCGTGCTACTACTGCCCGTGCTCTCTATGCTACACGTACATAGACAGATACATTGACTGCCCGTGCTCTACGCTACACGTACAAACACAGATACATAGACTGCCCGTGCTCTCTACGCTACACGTACAAACACAGATACATAGACTGCCCGTGCTCTCTACGCTACGCGTACGTACACAGATGCATAGACGGTACCTCTGAACGGGACCAGTTGTTCGTCCACCGTCACTTCGGGCCCCGGGTTGTAGAGGGCCTGCAGCCGCTCCTCCCACAGGTCCCACACCTCTCTCACGGCCGCCAGTCTGTCGGTGGCGAGTCTCGCGGGTCTCGACTGGCGGTCGTCGAATCGCAGCAGCCTCGAGTACTTGTGAAACGCCTTGAGCGGCATGGTGGCGCGGAACACGGTCCTGCCGCTCTCGGCGTCCCACAGGCTGGCCGCGGCCTCGCCTCGGGACCTGTAGACGCCGGCTAGGATCAGCAGCCCTACGTAGGCGCGCAGGTCGGTGGAGTCCATGGGTCGCCAGCCGTCGCCGTATTTTCTCACCCCCTGCAGATTCGTCATGTCCACGATGATCCTTTCTATCGCCGGTGTGACAAACAGACGGAAGGCGGACGCGATGTCGAGCGCTCGCGACGCGGCGTAGGCCGTGGGGCCCGGCGTCACGGCGGGGCAGGGCCGGCGGATGGCGCGGGGCCGGTCCGGGCCGCGATAGGCCACGGAGGACCATTTGATTTTGCCGTTTTTTGACAGCAACGTCTCCCTTTCTGGCTCTGGCTCTCTGGCTCTGTCTCGCTCTCGCTCTCTGTCTCTGGCTCGCTCTCTGTCTGGCTCTCTGTCTCGCTCTCGGCCAGCGGCCGCGTCTCCCTCTCGCTCTCCCTCCGGCTCTTCCTCCGAAGAGGAGCACGACCGCGAGGCCGAGTCGTCTTCGTAGTCGTCTGCGTCGCGCTCGGGGTTGTATTCCTCACCGTCTTCATCTTCCGAAACGTCCTCCTCTTCGGAATCGCAGTAGTCTTCTTCGTCTTCTTGGTCGACGCTGGAGGATATCTGTTCCAGGACCTGAGCCGCGCTGAAACCGGGACTGCGAGGCGTCGTAGGCGGAGGCAACACGCTCGGCGGGGTCGTATTCCTCGTCGTCGTCCTCGTCGTCGTCCTCATCATCGTCCTCATCTTCTTCTTCTTCTTCTTCTTGTTCTTCTTGTTCTTCTTGTTCTTGTTCTTCTTCTTCTTCTTCTTCTTCTTGACAATATTAGTAGGCTCTCTACGCCCTGCTTACTGTCGTAGGCGGAGGGCTCACGCTCGGCGGGGTCTTATTCCTCCTCGTCGTCGTCCTCGTCCTCATCTTCTTCTTCTTCTTCTTCTTCTTCTTCTTCTTCTTCTTCTTCTTCTTCCTGACAATATTAGTAGCCTCTCTACGCCCTGCTTACGGTGGACCAGTGAATGGGACGAGGCACGCGAATGGACGAGGCGCGTGGTCGGCCTGCCTGCTCCTTCGGGCCCTTCGGCCCCTTCGGTCCCATCCGGGACGCTCGGCTGGCCTCCCCGTGTTATAGCACCGAGGTCGTGCACTGAGTTGTTGGGGACAACTGGTCCCTGCCGGGGTCACTCAGACCCGGCCCAGACAGAGGGGAAACACTCCTAACACAGGCCCCGGGTCACTCCGACCCAGCTCAAGACAGGGGTAGGAGGGTTACAACATACACCTTGCTAACGCTGCCGGGGTCACTCTGACCCAAGCCCCCGGGACAGAGGGGAACAACTCATAACGCAGGGCCTACAACAGGGCCCGGGTCACTGTGACCCGGCCCAGACAGGTGGAGGGTTACAACATACACCTTGCTAACGCTGCCAGAGTCTCTCTAACCCACACAGACACTGGGAATCGACTCGTAACGCTGGCCGGGGGTAACTCTGACCCGCCGAGGCAAGGGGAAGGTTGTGTAACAACAGCCATACCCGAAAGGCACAATTTCCACAACCAAGGGAAAGTAGTTTGTAGGGGGGGGTTTTTAGATTCGATATCAAACTCACACGGGGCCCAAGGGCCCGAGGGGGGCAGACACGCCGTATTGACACAGGCCCTTGCCCGGAATGTTGAGAGTGTCAATTTTGGGGCAGGACCTTTTACTAGTATCCAGCAGGTGGTGGTGTTTGGGTCACTGTGACCCCGGCCTGCCGGGGTCTCTCTGACCCACACAGACACGGGGGAAGTGACAGGTAACGCTGCCGAGGGTCACTCTGACCCCTCTGACGTCACTATGACCCCGCCCACACAGGGGCAGGAGGGTTACAACATACACCTTGCTAACGCCGCCGGGGTCACTCTGACCCCTCTGACGTCACTATGACCCCGCCCACAGGGGCAGGAGGGTTACAACATACACCTTGCTAACGCTGCCGGGGTCACTCCGACCCACACACAGACACGGGCAATCAACTCGGAACTGCCCGGGGTCGCTCTGACCCGCCGAGACAACGGGAGGGTTATAGAACAAATCCACTGGAATAGACACAGAATCTAAGCATCTTCATTAAAAGAACAAATCCACTGGAATACTGGAATAGATACAGAATCTAATCAGCTTCATTAAAGAACAAATCCACTGGAATACTGGAATAGATACAGAATCTATCAGCTTCATAAAGACAAATCCACTGGAATACTGGAATAGATACGAATCTAATCAGCTTCATTAACTCTACTTCCCACAATCCGGATCGGGAGCACCCCCATCAGTAAAAAGCTGACTAGCATAGCCTAGCATAGCGTCACAAGTAAATACTAGCATCTAAATATCATTAAATCACAAGTCCAAGACACCAGATGAAAGATACACATCTTGTGAATCCAGCCATCATTTCTGATTTTAAAATGTTTTACAGGGAAGACACAAATGTAAATCTATTAGCTAACCACGATAGCAAAAGACACAACTTTTTTGTCCACCCTTTTTTCCTGCATAGGTAGCTATCACAATTTCGACCAAATAAAGATATAAATAGCCACTAACCAAGAAACAACTTCATCAAATGACAGTCTGATAACATATTTATTGTATAGCATATGGTTTGTTAGAAAAATGTGCATATTTCAGGTAAAATCATAGTTTTACCATTGCAGCCACCATCACAACTCTCACCAAAGCACTAGAATAACTACAGAGACCATCGTGTATTACCAAATACTCATCATAAACAATTCTGAAAAATACACAGCGTACAGCAAATGAAAGACAAAGATCTTGTGAATCCAGCCAATATTTCAGATTTTTTAAGTGTTTTACAGCGAAAACACAATATAGCATTATATTAGCTTATACAATAGCCAACACACAGCAGCATTGATTCATGCACGTTAGCGATAGGAATAAACCAGCAAAAGATATTACATTTTTGACTAACCTTCTCAAAAACTTCATCAGATGACAGTCCTATAACATCATATTACACAATACCTATAGAGTTGTTCGAAAAAGTGCATATTAGCTAAGGCACAAATACGTGGTATACAATGAGAAAAGTAGCCAGCTGCCAACAATATGTCGGGAGAATCTTGGAGAGGCACCTAATCTAATCGATAACTAATCATAAACTTGACTAAAAAATACAGGTTGGACAGCAAATGAAGAATACATTAGTTCTTAATGCAATCGCTGTCTTAGATTTTTAAATTAACGTTACTACAACATACAGCGTGCGTTAAAGCGAGACCGCACCTAGATTATTGGCAGAAATATCTGTTCTACATTTTTCAACAGAACAACGAATTACCATCATAAATACTTCTTACTTTTTGATGAACTCCCATCAGAATCTGGGCAAGGTGTCCTTTGTCCAAAAGAATCGTTGCTTGTAGATTGTCTCTCAACGTTCGAATAGCAGTAAACATTAGCCATGTGGAAAGACGTGTCACACTCACTAAAACGCAGGACAAATAATAAATATCCGAAATCGCCAATATACGATATAAACTGATACAACTCGGTTTAATATAACAACATTATGATGTCTTAACCACCTATAACGAATAAAAACACAAGCCGGATATATCTAAGGCCTATAAACGGAGCGTTCTAGAGCCACAGCCAGAGGTCTTCTGCGTCAGAGCGAAGTGAACAAAGGCCGGACCCTACGTTCCCAGGCCATTTATAACCTCTCAGTTGCCTAGCAACTCCATTTCAATTCTCACTCTTCGCTGACACCCAGGGGAAGACGTATGCAGTGCATCTCAACCAATAGAAGACAGGCAGATTTATAAACAGATCTCAGAACAGCAGCAGATTTCAGCATTCTCACATCCTCATAAGAAAATTGCTCTAAGTCCAGTTTCGTTTTACTCACAGATATAATTCAAACGGTTTTAGAAACTAGAGAGTGTTTTTCTATCCAATAGTAATAATAATATGCATATGTACGAGCAAGAATGAGTACGAGGCAGTTTAATTTGGGAACTAAATTATTACAAAGTGCAAACAGCACCCCCTATTGAGAAGAAGTTTTAAAGAACAAATCCACTGGAATAGATACATAATCTAATCAGCTTCATTAAAGAACAAATCCACTGGAATAGATACAGAATCTAATCAGCTCATTAAAGAACAAATCCACTGGAATAGACACAGAATCTAATCAGCTTCATTAAAGAACAAATCCACCGGAATACGGAATAAATACAGAATCTAATCAGCTTCATTAAAGAACAAATCCACTGGATAGATACAGAATCTAATCAGCGTCATTAAAGGTACTGTCCCAAAATGTTTTGATTATAGTTATCCACAGGTCTACAGTAAATGATTATAGAGGAGTGTGACTGTAGTTATCTACAGCTTTATAGAGGAGTGTGACTGTAGACATCAACAGCTTATAAGAGGAGTGTGACTGAATATCAACAGCTTTATAGAGGAGTGTGACTGTAATTATCAACAGCTTTATAGAGAAGTGTGACTGTAATAATCAACAGCTTTATAGAGGAGTGTGACTGTAATTATCAACAGCTTTATAGAGGAGTGTGACTGTAGACATCAACATCTTTATAGAGGAGTGTGACTGTAGATATCTACAGCTTTATAGAGGAGTGTGACTGTAGACATCAACATCTTTATAGAGGAGTGTGACTGTAGTTATCAACAGCTTTATAGAGGAGTGTGACTGTAATAATCAACAGCTTTATAGAGGAGTGTGACTGTAGACATCAACATTTTATAGAGGAGTGTGACTGTAGTTATCAACAGCTTTATAGAGGAGTGTGACTGTAATAATCAACATCTTTATAGAGAGTGTGACTGTAGACATCAACTCTTTATAGAGGAGTGACTAGTTATCACAGCTTTATAGAGGAGTGTGACTGTAGACATCACAGCTTTATAGAGGAGTGTGACTTTAATTATCTACATCTTTATAGAGGAGTGTGACTGTAATTATCAACAGCTTTATGAGGAGTGTGACTGTAGACATCAACAGATTTATAGAGGAGTGTGACTGTAGGTTATCAACAGCTTTATAGAGGAGTGTGACTGTAATAATCAACAGCTTTATAGAGAGTGTGACTGTAGTTATCAACGGCTTTATAGAGGAGTGTGATGTAGACATCAACATCTTTATAGAGGAGTGTGACGTAATAATCAACAGCTTTATAGAGGAGTGTGACTGTAATTATCAACAGCTTTATAGAGGAGTGTGACTGTAGTTATCTACAGCTTTATAGAGGAGTGTGACTGTAGACATCAACATCTTTTAGAGGAGTGTGACTGTATTTTCAACAGCTTTTTAGAGGAGTGTGACTGTAGACATCAACATCTTATAGAGGGGTGTGACTGTAGTTATCAACAGCTTTATAGAGGAGTGTGACTGTAGTTATCCACATCTTTATAGAGGAGTGTGACTGTAGTTATCACATTCTTATAGAGGAGTGTGACTGTAATTATCAACCACTTTATAGAGGAGTGGACTGTATATCACATCTTTTGAGAGTGTGACTTAGTTATCCACATCTTTTAGAGGAGTGTGACTGTAGTTATCTACATCTTTATAGAGGAGTGTGACTGTAATTATCAACATCTTTATAGAGGAGTGTGACTGTAATTATCAACAGCTTTATAGAGGAGTGTGACTGTAGACATCAACAGCTTTATGAGGAGTGTGACTGTAGTTATCAACAGCTTTATAGAGGAGTGTGACTGTATAATCACAGCTTTATAGAGGAGTGTGGACTGTAGTTATCAACGGCTTATAGAGGAGTGTGACTGTAGACATCAACACTTTTAAGAGGAGTGTGACTGTAATAATCAACAGCTTTATAGAGGAGGGTGGACTGTAATTATCAACAGCTTTATAGGGAGTGTGACTGTAGTTATCTACAGCTTTATAGAGAGTGGGACTGTAGACATCAACATCTTTATAGAGGAGTGTGACTGTAGTTTTCAACAGCTTTTTAGAGGAGTGGATGTAGACATCAACATCTTTATAGAGGAGTGGGACTGTAGTTATCAACAGCTTTATAGAGGAGTGTGACTGTAGTTATCCACATCTTTATAGAGGAGTGGGACTTGTAGTTATCCCACATCTTTATAGAGGAGTGTGACTGTAATTATCAAACAGCTTTATAGAGGAGTGTGACTGTAATTATCCACATCTTTATAGAGGAGTGTGACTGTGTTATCCACATCTTTATAGAGGAGTGTGACTGTAGTTATCTACATCTTTATAGAGGAGTGTGGACTGTAATTTCAACATCTTATAGAGGGTGTGAATGTAGTTATAACAGCTTTATAGAGGAGTGTGATTGTAATAATCAACAGCTTTATAGAGAGTGTGACTGTAGACATCAACATCTTTATAGAGGAGTGTGGCTGAATTATCCACAGCTTTATAGAGGAGTGTGACTGTAGTACATGAACAGCTTATAGAGGAGTGTTACTGTAATTATCTACATTTTTATATAGGAGTGTGACTGTAATTCAACAGCTTTATAGAGGAGTGTGACTGTAATTATCAACAGCTTTATAGAGGAGTGTGACTGTAGGACATCAACAGCTTTATAGAGGAGTGTGACTGCGTTATCAACAGCTTTATAGAGGAGTGTGACTGTAATAATCAACAGCTTTATAGAGGAGTGTGACTGTAGTTATCAACGGCTTTATAGAGGAGTGTGACTTGTAGACATCAACATCTTTATAGAGGAGTGTGACTGTAATAATCAACAGCTTTATAGAGGAGTGTGACTGTAATATCAACAGCTTTATAGAGGAGTGTGACTGTAGTTATCAACAGCTTATAGAGGAGTGTGACTGTAATTATCAACAGCTTTATAGAGGAGTGTGACGTAATTATCAACAGCTTTATAGAGGAGTTTGACTGTATGTTATCCACATCTTTATAGAGTGTGACTGGAATTATAACAACAGCTTTATAGAGGAGTGTGATGTAATTATCTACAGCTTTATAAGGAGTGTGACTGTAATTATCAAACGCTTTATAGAGGAGTGTGACTGTAGTTATCTACAGCTTTATAAGGAGTGTGACTGTAGACATCAACATCTTTATAGAGGAGTGTGACGTAGTTTTCAACAGTTTTAGAGGAGTGTGACTGTAGACATCAACATCTTATAGAGGAGTGTGACTGTAGTTATCAACTAGCTTTATAGAGGAGTGTGCTGTAGGTATCCACATCTTATAGAGGAGTGTGACTGTAGTTATCCACATCTTTATAGAGGAGTGTGACTGTAATTATCAACAGCTTTATAGAGGAGTGTGCTGTAATTTCCACATCTTTATAGAGGAGTGTGACTGTAGTTATCCACATCTTATAGAGGAGGGTGACTGTAGTTATCTACATCTTTATAGAGGAGTGTGACTGTAATATCAACATCTTATAGAGGAGTGTGCTGTAGTTATCAACAGCTTTATAGAGGAGGGTGATTGTAATAATCAACAGCTTTATAGAGGAGTGTGACTGTAGACATCAACATCTTTATAGAGGAGTGTGACTGTAATATCAACAGCTTTATAGAGGAGTGTGACTGTAGACATGAACAGCTTATAGAGGAGTGTTACTGTAATTATCTACATTTTTATATAGGAGTGTGACTGTATATCAACAGCTTATAGAGGAGGTGTGGACTGTAATTATCAATATTTTAGAGGAGTGTGACTGTAGACATCAACAGCTTTATAGAGGAGTGTGACTGTCGTTATCAACACTTAAGAGAGTGTGATAATACAACAGCTTTATAGAGGAGTGTGACTGTAGTTATCAACGGCTTTAAGAGGAGTGTGACTGTAGATCAAAGATCTTTATAGAGGAGTTGTGACTGTAATAATCAACATCCTTTATAGAGGAGTGTGACTGTAATTCAACAGCTTTATAGAGGAGTGTGCTGGAAATTCAACATTTTGAGGATTGACTGTGTTATCAACAGCTTTAAGAGGAGTGGACTGTAATTATCAACACTTTATAGGAGGAGTGTGACTGTAATTATCAACAGCTGTATAGAGAGTGTGACTTTAGTTATCAACACATCTTAGTAGAGTGTGACTGTAATTATCAACAGCTTTATAGAGGAGTGTGACTGTAATTATCTTACATCTTTATAGAGGAGTGTGACTGTAATTATCAACAGCTTTATAGAGGAGATGTGGGACTGTAGTTATCCACATCTTTATAGATGTCAGGGTTGTGTGCGGAGAATTATCGAGTCAAGCGCCAGGACACAGGTGTTTGAGGCGAAACCACAGTGTTTTACTCAAAATATAGGCAAAAGTTCCACAAATGGAAAAATCACAAACACACACGTAAAACCACAACCACTAACGCACAAACAATCACGGACAAAACAGAAAATGAAAAGCCAGAGGTTAAATAGGGAACATGATGGGGGAATTGAAACCAGGTGTGTATAATACAGACAAAACAAAACGAAACTGAAAAATGGATCGATGGTGACCTAGAAAGCCGTGACGTCGACCACACCACCCGAACAAGGAGAAGGCCGATTCGCGAAGTCGTAACAATAGAGGAGTGTGACTACAGACAGCAACAGCTTTATAGAGGAGTGATGTAGACTGTAGGACATCAACATCTTTATAGAGGAGTGTGACTGTATTAATCAACAGCTTTATGATAGTGAGTGTGACTGGAATAATCAAACAGTCTTATAGAGGAGTGTGATGTAATAATCAACAGCTTTATAGAGGAGGTGACTGTTATTATCAACAGCCTTTATAGAGGAGTGTGATGTAGTATCTACATCTTTATAGAGGAGTGTGACTGTAATTTACAACACTTTATAGAGGAGGTGACTGTAATTATCTACAGCTTTATAGAGGATGTGTGACTGTAATTATCAACAGCTTTATAGGAGGAGTGTGACTGTATTATCTACAGCTTTTATAGAGGAGTGTGACTGTAATTATCACAGCTTTATAGAGGAGTGTGACTGTAATATCACAGCTTATCGAGGAGTGTGACTGTAGTTTCAATCTTTATAGAGGAGTGTGACTGAGACATCAAACACGTTATAATGTGAGTATAAATATTCTATGGCTTCAGGGGCCACTATTGAGTAGCCTTGGATGAAATGTGCACAAGGTGCCCAGAGTAAAGGCCTTCTCCTTGTCATAGTTGCTAATATATGCATATTATTATTAGTATTGGATAGAAAAGTGAAGTTTTCTAAAACTGTTGTAATTATGTCTGTGGATTATAACATAACTCCATATGGCAGGCAAAAACCTGAGAAGTTCCACTTCCGTTTGGATTTTTCTGGGGTGCCAGATTTCAACCAAGCTCTCATTGAAATTACAGCGAGATATGGATGAGTTTTCACTTCCTACGGCTTCCACTAGATGTCAACAGTCATAGAACTTTGTCTGATGACTCTCATGTGAAGGGGGGCCGAAGAGACGAATTATTAATCACCGCCATGAGGTGACCGCGCATTGAAGAGGCGCGTTCACGTGAGAGGGAGCTCCGTTCCATCGGTCAATTGAAGTCGATGTAATTCTCCGGTGGAACGTTATTCAAGATTATGTTAACAACATTCTAAAGATTGATTCAGTAAATCGTTTGACATGTTTCTACTGACTGTAACGGAATTTTGGACATTTGGCCACGTTATAGTGGACGCTTTGTGACTTTGGTTAGGGCGTTTGGTAAACATTCCAAAGTAGCTAATTGGACATAAATACGGACATTATCGAACAAATCAAGCATTTATTGTGGACCTGGGATTCCTAGACTGCATTCTGATGAAGTTCATCAAAGGTAAGGAAACATTTATCATGTATTTTCTGGTTTCTGAGATCCAACATGGCGGCTAATTTGCTATTGTTCTGAGCTCCGTCTCAGATTATTGCATGGTTTGCTTTTTCCGCAGTTTTTTTTTGAAATCTGACACAGCGGTTGCATAAGGAGAGGTACATCTATAATTCATGTGTATAACTTGTATTATCATCTCATTTATGATGAGTATTTCGTTGAACACAATGTGGCCTATGCAAAATCACTTGATGTTTTTGCAACTAGTGACATCTAACGCGCCATGTAAACTCTGATTTTTTTATATTAAATAGAACTTTATCAAACAAAAACATGTCATGTATTGTGTAACATGAGTCCTATGAGTGTCATCTGATGAAGATAATCAAAGGTTTTAGTGTTCATTTTGATCTCTTTTCTGTTTTTTCTGAAAGACTATCTTTCGCTGGAAAAATGGGTGTGCCTTATTGTGTTTTGTGGTGACCTAAACATAATCAGTTGTAGTGCTTTCGCTGAAACAATTTGGGAATCGGCACTTGGGTGGGATTAACAACAAGATTACCTTTAAAATGATATAAGACACAGTGAAATGTGCTGAGGAATTTAATTATGAAATTTCTGTTGTTTGAATTGGTGCTTTGCACTATTCACTGGCTGTTGTTCATATCAATCCGCGTAGCGGGATTACAGCATAAAAAGGATAAACTGTAGTTTATATATATAGAAGCCATTGTGTTCAACCTGTTGTTGGACCCGTCCTGGCAAACTATCAAATAAGAGAAGTTCCACACACTCCATATATAGACTCCCAGTAATATATTGGATAGTTTACCAACGTTTCGGCACACTGTGCCTTCCTCAGGGTGATGTCATGAATACTTGAACCAGGTATGTAGACAAACAGTGCAATTATGCAACCAATGACAATAGTGAGGGGTGTGTTCCATAATTGATTAAGTTTATGAGAATGAATTAGTGAAACTTTTAAAAAAAAGAACAATCGTTTATGGCATATTCACATATTAGCTATTGTTATCATATAGCAAAAACCCCATAAATTTTGGTAAAAATTTAAATTTGCAATAATATTAGTATTGACATACATTATCCGTTTTATTCAATTCACATATTTACTTGTTTTGTATTTCATTTCATATTTGTTACATGTAATCTTTTGGTCAACTCATATTGCTAATAAGGCATCATAACAGGGGGACTTATCGGGTGAACGCTGATAAGGCTGGAGAAACATATATTCATTTATAAGACTTGTTTATACAAGGAAAGAATTGTTCATAAGGGCCTGAGATTTTAGAAAGTTTTTAGACAGGATATCCTGTCTCCCTTGTAGTAGTAGGGAGTCTCCATGTTACTCATCTTCTTGTGGAGCTAACATGACTCACTGCCGGTGTATTTGAGGGTAGGTGATGGATGGTTAGCTTCAACGAAGTTGGGACTGCTATTGGACATGTCAATGTCATGACACCTGATTGAGCTGCTTGGACAGTTCAATGTTCTGACACTGATTGAGTGTCTATGGACAGTTCAATGTTCTGACAACGATTGAGCTGCTATGGTACAGTCAATGTTTTTTTTGACACCTGATTGAGCTGCTATTGGACCAGTCAATGTCGCGTCACCTTATTGAGCTGCTATTGGACATCAATGTTCTGTCACCTGATGAGCTGCTATGGACAGTCATGTTCTGACACTGTTGGCTGATATTGGTCAATGGCCTGTTGCTATTGGACAGTCAATGTTCTGCACCTGATTGAGCTGCTATTGGACAGTCAAGTTCTGTCACCTGATGGAGTGCTATGAGGACAGTCAATGTTCTGTCAACCTGATTGAGCTGCTATGGACAGTCAAATGTTCTGTCACCTGATGAGCTGCTATTGGGACAGTCAAATTTGTTCCCTGACTACTGATTGATGCTATTGACAGTCAAGTTCTGACACATGCTGTATTGAGCTGCTGTCCGATGGCCTGTTCAGTTGTTTGTTTGTCTCTTCGTTGGTCCCTCGTTGTCTTTTCCACATGAACAGTTTTTGAAATGAGATAGATACTACCTTGGTCTTGCATGATAACCTCTACACGGATTTTTCCACCTGTATGTGGTGTCCTGAGGCTGTGTTTTAATGTTGCTATGAACTGTGCGCATGAGCCACTTTGTGTTCCCATTTGGAATGGGTGTCACGAGTGTCTGAGTGGCTCCAATAGTGTGACCACGTCCTTATAGACCACAGCGGGGGTTCCTTGAAGAGGGTACGATTTTTGTTTTCTGATGTGCAGAAAATGCCGGCTTTTCAGGATCGCTTTCTTTCTCCGAACCCTTGGTTTACTTAGTTGATTTTTAGATAAGACGGTTGTGTTGTTTCTTCTTTGTGGAGTTTTTAATTCCTCTCTTGCTTCTGAAGATATTTTCAGTCATTGCAGCATCAGCAGTTTTGTCCTGTGTGCCTCTCATTTTGAATTCGGTTAACCTTGGTTCTTGTTTTTTTTAGCATTTGCGTGTCAAATGAGGCCAATATTCTGAGCCAACTGGTACTCACAGACACACGACACACAAGACACACAAAGAATACAGACACACAAGACACACAGGACCACAGAGACACACAGACACAAAGACATACAGACACACCACGACACACAGGACCACAGACCAAACAGACCACACAAAGACATTACAGACACACAGACACACGACAGACACAAAGACATACAGACAACACAGACACACAACACAACAGACACCAAGACACACAGACCAACAAAGACACGAAGGACACAAAAGACATACAGCACACAGACACACACACACAAAGACACAGAGACCACAGAACACAGAGAACACAGAGACACACATACACAGAGACACACAGGACACACAGACACACAAGGACACAGACAGGAGATCGAAACCTAACAGAGACAACACAGACCAGAGACACACAGACCCACACAGACACAAAGGACACAGTACGCACTCAGAGAAACACAACACCACACTCGTACACTCCACACACAACACATCACACATTGGTACACAAAACCGTACATCAAATACACACACATACCAGACCAACACGTCCCTTTCTCACACAAGGCTGTGGAGCCCGCTGGCAGTCCTGTGGAGGCCCGCTGGCAGTCGTGTAGACCCCGGAGGTCTGTGGAGGCCGCTGGCAGTCTGCTAGGCCAGCTGGAGTTCTGTGGAAGCCCGCTGCAGTCTGCTGAGGCTGCAGTCTGCGAGGCCACTGAGGCAGGTGCTGTGGAGCCCGTCTGGGAATCTGTGGAGGCCCGTTGGCATGTCTGTGGAGGCCCGTTGGCATCTGTGGAGGCCAGACTGGCAGTCTGTGTAGGCCCGTGGCAGTCTGTGGAGGCCCCGCTGGCAGTCTGTGGAGGCCGCTGGCAGTCTGTGGAAGCCGCTGGCAGTCTGCTGAGACCAGCTGGCAGAATGTGGGATTCTTTTTTTACTTTTAGTACAAAACTCCAAACTGGTAACACTGGTACGCAGCCAGTGATACAGTGTAAAACCTTTTATTGTATATTCATTTTTTTTGTAGACCATCTTTCACACAGAACAAACATATTATCCAAACTCTCTCGTTCAACTGTGAAATATAATGAGTACATTAGTTTAATCACCAAAACAAAAACATTCTTATATAGTTCTCAATGTTATTTTGACAAACAATCAAACAGCGTAGAAAAATATAAATACGGTACATGTTTTCAAATGGCCCTTTGAAATCCTATGTGAGAATGTGTTCATTGACTACAGCTCAGCGTTCCCACCATAGTGCCCTCAAAGCTGTTTTCACGAGGGGCAAACAAACTTTACAATTCCCAGTAAAATTGACTGAACATCATATTTCCATAATTTCTTTCCCATGGTGGATCAAACGCTGATCATTCAGGAACATTCTTCTAGGGAAGAAATTTAAAGAAACAGGGATAGCAGGCAATAGTTAACATCAAGCTGTCTGGAGGCATTGGCCGTAGGTTTCTCATCAAAAATTGCAGCAATGCCTCGTTGGTCATGGCCACCTGGGGAAAAAAACGTTTGGCTCGGCGAATACCAGCCTGACGTACGTCACTGGATTGAAATCATTGCTGCCTCGTCCTATGGCCTGAGAGAGGGTCTATGTCTATGGGATGGCAATCATACATCTTCCACCTGTATTGTAATCGTGTATTGGTTTTTTATGGTAGTGGGTCTAAGAATTTGTTTAAATTGAACTGATTTCTCTATTGAACTGTACTCAGTGAAATCTTTGAAATTGTTGCAACGTTGCTTTCATTATTTTTGTTCAGTATAGATGAAATACTGATTAAGATTTGTGAAAACGTGGACCGTATGATTTTCGGATGATTTGTGTACTGTATTAGTCAATGAAAATATACAACGTTTTGTACTAAGCAGCAGTGAAGATGTACCAAAAACTTGTGTAAATTGCACCAAGCAATATTAAAAAACTGTATGTTAAGAGAAAATCCATTACGCAGTCAGTCTCCTACTCCGCGTCGGTGTGGATTCACCTCCTATCGCGTCCCTATCGCATCAGAGAACATTAGCTGACATCCCAAACTGTTAAGCATCATTTTCAGAGTCAGATTACGAGATCATTGCACTGTACATAAGCCCATCTGTAAACTAGCCCATCCAACTACTCATTCCCCATACGTTATTATTTTTCTCCTTTGCACCCAGTATCTCTACTTGCACATCATCTTCTGTACATCTATCGCTCAGTGTTTATTTAACCGAGGTAGGCCAGTTTGAGAACAAGTTCTCATTTACAAATGACGTACCTGGCCAAGTAAGCAAATCAGTGCGACACATACAACAACACAGAGTTACACCATGGGATAGCAACCGTACAGTCATAACCAATAGACAAAATCTATGTAGAGTGGTGTGAAAATGCAAAGGAGGTAAGATAAGGGAGGTAAGGCAATAAATAGGCCGTAGTGGCAAAATATTACAATTTAGCATTAAATCACTGAACGCGCAAAAGTAGCTATTTGGGACATAAATAATTGACATTATCGAACAAAACAACAATTTATTGTAAACTAGGATTCCTCGGAATGCATTCCGGATGAAGATATCAAAAAGGTAAGGGAATAGTTTATGAGTCATTTCGTATTTGGTTGTACTCAACCATGGCGGAGAATTGTTATTTTATTTGAGCGCCATCTCAGAATTATTGCATGTTGTGCTTTTCCGTAAAGTTGTTTGAAATCTGACCCCCCCCCATCCACGGTGCATTAAGAAAACAAGTGTACCTTTATTCTAATGTATAACCATGTATCTTTCATCAAAGTGTATGTGAGTTATTTATGTTATTAGATGTGGATCTCTGCAATCTCTCTGGATATTTTGAGGCATTTCTGAACATGTCCGCCAATGTAAATCACTAAGATTTTGATATAATCAGAACATTATCGACAAAAAAACTATGTATTGTGTAACATGTGTCCTTGAGTGTCATCTGGTGAAGATTATCAAAGGTTAGTGATTAATGTTATCTTCTATTTCTGTTTTTTGTGACTCCTTCTTTGGCTGGGAAAATGGCTGTGTGATTTTTGAACTTTTTCATTTCTGTACACGATGCAGCTTTTTCAGAAATGTTGTATAGTATGATTATTTAGTTCCAACGTGGTCCTCTTATTTACCTGCTGCTTCGTGTGCTATTTTTGAACGGTAGCTGTGATAGTAGTCTGCCATGTAAAACTGTTTATACCTCAAATATGCCATTTTTCGAAACAAACATAGATTTATTGTGTAACATTTATAAGACTGTCATCTGATGAAGTTGTTTCTTGGGGTTCGTTTGGTTGTGTCACACCTGGCCTTAGTTATCTTTGTTTTCAGTATTATTTATGTTAGGTCAGGGTGTGACATGGGGAAAGTATGTGTTTTGGTTTGTCAAAGGGTTTTAGGTTTAATGTGGTATGTCTTGTCTGGGTTGTAGTCGATGGCTGCCTGGATGGTTCTCAATTAGAGACAGCCTGTGGTTTATGTCTCTAATTGGGAGCATATTTCAAGGCAGCCATGGGCATCATGTGTTTGTGGGTAATTGTCTATGTCTGTGTCATGTGTAGGGTTTGGTCAGCACTATTTCTCATTATTTTTAGCGTCACGGTCTCAGTTTGTTATTTTGTTAGTTGTGTATAGTGTTCGTTTTGTGTTTTT
>NC_052311.1:2114639-2167139 GCF_016432855.1 Salvelinus namaycush
ACTTTGACAAGTGCTGAGGCGGCTTCGGTGCGGGGGAGACGCTGCCTTCTTTGGATCAAGGGCTTCACGAGCGCCTTTCCGAGCTGCTCCAGGAACACCCTCCTCTTGTTCCGCTTCCCGGGCATCCAGTCGGGGTTGATCTCTCGCCATATGACAAAGGCGTTGTAGGAGGACACGTCGAGGATGTTGTGGAAGATGACCAGGGGCCAGCGGGCGGTCATCCGTCTGCAGCTGTAGGTGCCGACCACCTTGTCTAGGTTGTCCACGCCGCCCTTGTTGCAGTTGTAGTCTAGGATGAGGGCCGGCTTCCGGTCTCGGCGATCGCTAACGTCGGGCTCCGCGTGCCGCGTGCTCAGAAGCAGCACGTTCTTATTTCTCTTTGCCAGGTAGGACACTAGAGTGGCGGTGGGCGTGAAGGCGAACCTGGAGGACGAGACCTGTCTGTCCTTGGACTGGAGCAGCGCGGGAGGGAGCTCGGGCTTGTTCTTTCGCACCGTGCCCACCATGGTGAGGTTCCTCTCGAGGAGCCGCTGCCCGAGTTCGTAGGAGGTGAAGAAATTGTCACACGTGACGTTGTGACCGCCCGGCAGTCCCTCGGTCAGATCGAGGACGACGCGCGCGCCCTGGTTCTTCTCGGGGCCTCCGCCGGCCGCCTTGCCGGTGTACACTTGCATCTTCCAAGCGTAGCTGGACTTGGCGTCGCAGGCCACCCACGACTTGATGCCGTATTTGGCCGGCTTGCTGGGAATGTACTGTCGGAAAGGACAGCGTCCTTTCGGCGAGGGAGAGGGGAGGGAGAGGGGAGGGAGAGGAGAGGGAGAGGAGATTAGCAGCGTCATACACAGATACATAGACTGCCCGTGCTCTCTACGCTACACGTACAAACACAGATACCAGCGTCATCGTTACCAGCTCACCATCGGGGCGCACTGCGTTTACGTTACACGCAGCCGCCTCCGCCGCCCGTGCTACTGCCGATTGCTACTACTGCCGATTGCTACTACTGCCCGTGCTACTACTGCCCGTGCTCCACGTTGCTACTCTTGCCGATTGCTACTACTGCCCGTGCTACTACTGCCCGTGCTCTCTATGCTACACGTACATAGACAGATACATTGACTGCCCGTGCTCTACGCTACACGTACAAACACAGATACATAGACTGCCCGTGCTCTCTACGCTACACGTACAAACACAGATACATAGACTGCCCGTGCTCTCTACGCTACGCGTACGTACACAGATGCATAGACGGTACCTCTGAACGGGACCAGTTGTTCGTCCACCGTCACTTCGGGCCCCGGGTTGTAGAGGGCCTGCAGCCGCTCCTCCCACAGGTCCCACACCTCTCTCACGGCCGCCAGTCTGTCGGTGGCGAGTCTCGCGGGTCTCGACTGGCGGTCGTCGAATCGCAGCAGCCTCGAGTACTTGTGAAACGCCTTGAGCGGCATGGTGGCGCGGAACACGGTCCTGCCGCTCTCGGCGTCCCACAGGCTGGCCGCGGCCTCGCCTCGGGACCTGTAGACGCCGGCTAGGATCAGCAGCCCTACGTAGGCGCGCAGGTCGGTGGAGTCCATGGGTCGCCAGCCGTCGCCGTATTTTCTCACCCCCTGCAGATTCGTCATGTCCACGATGATCCTTTCTATCGCCGGTGTGACAAACAGACGGAAGGCGGACGCGATGTCGAGCGCTCGCGACGCGGCGTAGGCCGTGGGGCCCGGCGTCACGGCGGGGCAGGGCCGGCGGATGGCGCGGGGCCGGTCCGGGCCGCGATAGGCCACGGAGGACCATTTGATTTTGCCGTTTTTTGACAGCAACGTCTCCCTTTCTGGCTCTGGCTCTCTGGCTCTGTCTCGCTCTCGCTCTCTGTCTCTGGCTCGCTCTCTGTCTGGCTCTCTGTCTCGCTCTCGGCCAGCGGCCGCGTCTCCCTCTCGCTCTCCCTCCGGCTCTTCCTCCGAAGAGGAGCACGACCGCGAGGCCGAGTCGTCTTCGTAGTCGTCTGCGTCGCGCTCGGGGTTGTATTCCTCACCGTCTTCATCTTCCGAAACGTCCTCCTCTTCGGAATCGCAGTAGTCTTCTTCGTCTTCTTGGTCGACGCTGGAGGATATCTGTTCCAGGACCTGAGCCGCGCTGAAACCGGGACTGCGAGGCGTCGTAGGCGGAGGCAACACGCTCGGCGGGGTCGTATTCCTCGTCGTCGTCCTCGTCGTCGTCCTCATCATCGTCCTCATCTTCTTCTTCTTCTTCTTCTTGTTCTTCTTGTTCTTCTTGTTCTTGTTCTTCTTCTTCTTCTTCTTCTTCTTGACAATATTAGTAGGCTCTCTACGCCCTGCTTACTGTCGTAGGCGGAGGGCTCACGCTCGGCGGGGTCTTATTCCTCCTCGTCGTCGTCCTCGTCCTCATCTTCTTCTTCTTCTTCTTCTTCTTCTTCTTCTTCTTCTTCTTCTTCTTCTTCCTGACAATATTAGTAGCCTCTCTACGCCCTGCTTACGGTGGCCACGTGAATGGGACGAGGCACGCGAATGGACGAGGCGCGTGGTCGGCCCTGCCTGCTCCTTCGGGCCCTTCGGCCCCTTCGGTCCCATCCGGGACGCTCGGCTGGCCTCCCCGTGTTATAGCACCGAGGTCGTGCACTGAGTTGTTGGGGACAACTGGTCCCTGCCGGGGTCACTCAGACCCGGCCCAGACAGAGGGGAACAACTCCTAACACAGGCCCCGGGTCACTCCGACCCAGCTCAAGACAGGGGTAGGAGGGTTACAACATACACCTTGCTAACGCTGCCGGGGTCACTCTGACCCAAGCCCCCGGGACAGAGGGGAACAACTCATAACGCAGGGCCTACAACAGGGCCCGGGTCACTGTGACCCGGCCCAGACAGGGGTAGGAGGGTTACAACATACACCTTGCTAACGCTGCCAGAGTCTCTCTAACCCACACAGACACTGGGAATCGACTCGTAACGCTGGCCGGGGGTAACTCTGACCCGCCGAGGCAAGGGGAAGGTTGTGTAACAACAGCCATACCCGAAAGGCACAATTTCCACAACCAAGGGAAAGTAGTTTGTAGGGGGGCGTTTTTAGATTCGATATCCAAACTCACACGGGGCCCAAGGGCCCGATGGGGGGCAGACACGCCGTATTCGACACAGGCCCTTGCCCGGAATGTTGAGAGTGTCAATTTTGGGGCAGGACCTTTTACTAGTATCCAGCAGGTGGTGGTGTTGGGTCACTGTGACCCCGGCCTGCCGGGGTCTCTCTGACCCACACAGACACGGGGGAAGTGACAGGTAACGCTGCCGAGGGTCACTCTGACCCCTCTGACGTCACTATGACCCCGCCCACACAGGGGCAGGGGCAGGAGGGTTACAACATACACCTTGCTAACGCCACCGGGGTCACTCTGACCCCTCTGACGTCACTATGACCCCGCCCACACAGGGGCAGGAGGGTTACAACATACACCTTGCTAACGCTGCCGGGGTCACTCCGACCCACACACAGACACGGGCAATCAACTCGGAACTGCCCGGGGTCGCTCTGACCCGCCGAGACAACGGGAGGGTTATAGAACAAATCCACTGGAATAGACACAGAATCTAAGCATCTTCATTAAAGAACAAATCCACTGGAATACTGGAATAGATACAGAATCTAATCAGCTTCATTAAAGAACAAATCCACTGGAATACTGGAATAGATACAGAATCTAATCAGCTTCATTAAAGAACAAATCCACTGGAATACTGGAATAGATACAGAATCTAATCAGCTTCATTAACCTCTACTTCCACACAATCCCGGATCCGGGAGCACCCCCATCAGTAAAAAAGCTGACTAGCATAGCCTAGCATAGCGTCACAAGTAAATACTAGCATCTAAATATCATTAAATCACAAGTCCAAGACACCAGATGAAAGATACACATCTTGTGAATCCAGCCATCATTTCTGATTTTTAAAATGTTTTACAGGGAAGACACAATATGTAAATCTATTAGCTAACCACGATAGCAAAAGACACAACTTTTTTTGTCCACCATTTTTTTCCTGCATAGGTAGCTATCACAATTTCGACCAAATAAAGATATAAATAGCCACTAACCAAGAAACAACTTCATCAAATGACAGTCTGATAACATATTTATTGTATAGCATATGTTTTGTTAGAAAAATGTGCATATTTCAGGTATAAATCATAGTTTACCATTGCAGCCACCATCACAACTCTCACCAAAGCAACTAGAATAACTACAGAGACCATCGTGTATTACCCAAATACTCATCATAAAACATTTCTGAAAAATACACAGCGTACAGCAAATGAAAGACAAAGATCTTGTGAATCCAGCCAATATTTCAGATTTTTTAAGTGTTTTACAGCGAAAACACAATATAGCATTATATTAGCTTACTACAATAGCCAACCACACAGCAGCATTGATTCATGCACGTTAGCGATAGCGAATAAACCAGCAAAAGATATTACATTTTTGACTAACCTTCTCAAAACTTCATCAGATGACAGTCCTATAACATCATATTACACAATACATATAGAGTTTGTTCGAAAATGTGCATATTTAGCGGCACAAATCGTGGTTATACAATGAGAAAAGTAGCCAGGCTGCCAACAATATGTCGGGAGAAATCTTGGGAGAGGCACCTAATCTAATCGATAACTAATCATAAACTTGACTAAAAAATACAGGTTGGACAGCAAATGAAAGATACATTAGTTCTTAATGCAATCGCTGTCTTAGATTTTTTAAATTAACGTTACTACAACATACAGCGTGCGTTAAAGCGAGACCGCACCTAGATTATTGGCAGAATATCTGTTCTACATTTTTCAACAGAACAACGAATTACCATCATAAATACTTCTTACTTTTTGATGAACTCCCATCAGAATCTTGGGCAAGGTGTCCTTTGTCCAAAAGAATCGTTGCTTGGTTGTAGATTGTCCTCTTCAACGTTCGAATTAGCAGTAAACATTAGCCATGTGGCAAAGACGTGTCCGACTCACTAAAACGCAGGACAAATAAATATCCGAAAATCGCAATATACCGATATAAACTGATACAACTCGGTTTAATATAACAACATTATGATGTCTTTAACACCTATAACGAATAAAAACACAGCCGGATATATCTAAGGCCTATAACCGGAGCGTTCTAGAGCCACAGCCAGAGGTCCTTCCTGCGTCAGAGCGAAGTGAACAAAGGCCGGACCCTACGTTCCCAGGCCATTTATAACCTCTCAGTTCTGCCTAGCAACTCCATTTCAATTCTCACTATTCGCTGACACCCAGGGGAAGACGTATGCAGTGCATCTCAACCAATAGAAGACAGGCAGATTTATAAACAGATCTCAGAACAGCAAGCAGATTTCAGCATTCTCACATCCTCATAAGAAAATTGCTCTAAGTCCAGTTCTGTTTTACTCACAGATATAATTCAAACGGTTTTAGAAACTAGAGAGTGTTTTCTATCCAATAGTAATAATAATATGCATATTGTACGAGCAAGAATTGAGTACGAGGCAGTTTAATTTGGGAACTAAATTATTACAAAGTGCAAACAGCACCCCCTATTGAGAAGAAGTTTTAAAGAACAAATCCACTGGAATAGATACATAATCTAATCAGCTTCATTAAAGAACAAATCCACTGGAATAGATACAGAATCTAATCAGCTTCATTAAAGAACAAATCCACTGGAATAGACACAGAATCTAATCAGCTTCATTAAAGAACAAATCCACCGGAATACTGGAATAAATACAGAATCTAATCAGCTTCATTAAAGAACAAATCCACTGGAATAGATACAGAATCTAATCAGCGTCATTAAAGGTACTGTCCCAAAATGTTTTGATTATAGTTATCCACAGGTCTACAGTAAATGATTATAGAGGAGTGTGACTGTAGTTATCTACAGCTTTATAGAGGAGTGTGACTGTAGACATCAACAGCTTTATAGAGGAGTGTGACTGTAATAATCAACAGCTTTATAGAGGAGTGTGACTGTAATTATCAACAGCTTTATAGAGAAGTGTGACTGTAATAATCAACAGCTTTATAGAGGAGTGTGACTGTAATTATCAACAGCTTTATAGAGGAGTGTGACTGTAGACATCAACATCTTTATAGAGGAGTGTGACTGTAGATATCTACAGCTTTATAGAGGAGTGTGACTGTAGACATCAACATCTTTATAGAGGAGTGTGACTGTAGTTATCAACAGCTTTATAGAGGAGTGTGACTGTAATAATCAACAGCTTTATAGAGGAGTGTGACTGTAGACATCAACATCTTTATAGAGGAGTGTGACTGTAGTTATCAACAGCTTTATAGAGGAGTGTGACTGTAATAATCAACAGCTTTATAGAGGAGTGTGACTGTAGACATCAACATCTTTATAGAGGAGTGTGACTGTAGTTATCAACAGCTTTATAGAGGAGTGTGACTGTAGACATCAACAGCTTTATAGAGGAGTGTGACTGTAATTATCTACATCTTTATAGAGGAGTGTGACTGTAATTATCAACAGCTTTATAGAGGAGTGTGACTGTAGACATCAACAGATTTATAGAGGAGTGTGACTGTAGTTATCAACAGCTTTATAGAGGAGTGTGACTGTAATAATCAACAGCTTTATAGAGGAGTGTGACTGTAGTTATCAACGGCTTTATAGAGGAGTGTGACTGTAGACATCAACATCTTTATAGAGGAGTGTGACTGTAATAATCAACAGCTTTATAGAGGAGTGTGACTGTAATTATCAACAGCTTTATAGAGGAGTGTGACTGTAGTTATCTACAGCTTTATAGAGGAGTGTGACTGTAGACATCAACATCTTTATAGAGGAGTGTGACTGTAGTTTTCAACAGCTTTTTAGAGGAGTGTGACTGTAGACATCAACATCTTTATAGAGGGGTGTGACTGTAGTTATCAACAGCTTTATAGAGGAGTGTGACTGTAGTTATCCACATCTTTATAGAGGAGTGTGACTGTAGTTATCCACATCTTTATAGAGGAGTGTGACTGTAATTATCAACAGCTTTATAGAGGAGTGTGACTGTAATTATCCACATCTTTATAGAGGAGTGTGACTGTAGTTATCCACATCTTTATAGAGGAGTGTGACTGTAGTTATCTACATCTTTATAGAGGAGTGTGACTGTAATTATCAACATCTTTATAGAGGAGTGTGACTGTAATTATCAACAGCTTTATAGAGGAGTGTGACTGTAGACATCAACAGCTTTATAGAGGAGTGTGACTGTAGTTATCAACAGCTTTATAGAGGAGTGTGACTGTAATAATCAACAGCTTTATAGAGGAGTGTGACTGTAGTTATCAACGGCTTTATAGAGGAGTGTGACTGTAGACATCAACATCTTTATAGAGGAGTGTGACTGTAATAATCAACAGCTTTATAGAGGAGTGTGACTGTAATTATCAACAGCTTTATAGAGGAGTGTGACTGTAGTTATCTACAGCTTTATAGAGGAGTGTGACTGTAGACATCAACATCTTTATAGAGGAGTGTGACTGTAGTTTTCAACAGCTTTTTAGAGGAGTGTGACTGTAGACATCAACATCTTTATAGAGGAGTGTGACTGTAGTTATCAACAGCTTTATAGAGGAGTGTGACTGTAGTTATCCACATCTTTATAGAGGAGTGTGACTGTAGTTATCCACATCTTTATAGAGGAGTGTGACTGTAATTATCAACAGCTTTATAGAGGAGTGTGACTGTAATTATCCACATCTTTATAGAGGAGTGTGACTGTAGTTATCCACATCTTTATAGAGGAGTGTGACTGTAGTTATCTACATCTTTATAGAGGAGTGTGACTGTAATTATCAACATCTTTATAGAGGAGTGTGACTGTAGTTATCAACAGCTTTATAGAGGAGTGTGATTGTAATAATCAACAGCTTTATAGAGGAGTGTGACTGTAGACATCAACATCTTTATAGAGGAGTGTGACTGTAATTATCAACAGCTTTATAGAGGAGTGTGACTGTAGACATGAACAGCTTTATAGAGGAGTGTTACTGTAATTATCTACATTTTTATATAGGAGTGTGACTGTAATTATCAACAGCTTTATAGAGGAGTGTGACTGTAATTATCAACAGCTTTATAGAGGAGTGTGACTGTAGACATCAACAGCTTTATAGAGGAGTGTGACTGTCGTTATCAACAGCTTTATAGAGGAGTGTGACTGTAATAATCAACAGCTTTATAGAGGAGTGTGACTGTAGTTATCAACGGCTTTATAGAGGAGTGTGACTGTAGACATCAACATCTTTATAGAGGAGTGTGACTGTAATAATCAACAGCTTTATAGAGGAGTGTGACTGTAATTATCAACAGCTTTATAGAGGAGTGTGACTGTAGTTATCAACAGCTTTATAGAGGAGTGTGACTGTAATTATCAACAGCTTTATAGAGGAGTGTGACTGTAATTATCAACAGCTTTATAGAGGAGTGTGACTGTAGTTATCCACATCTTTATAGAGTGTGACTGTAATTATCAACAGCTTTATAGAGGAGTGTGACTGTAATTATCTACAGCTTTATAGAGGAGTGTGACTGTAATTATCAACAGCTTTATAGAGGAGTGTGACTGTAGTTATCTACAGCTTTATAGAGGAGTGTGACTGTAGACATCAACATCTTTATAGAGGAGTGTGACTGTAGTTTTCAACAGCTTTTTAGAGGAGTGTGACTGTAGACATCAACATCTTTATAGAGGAGTGTGACTGTAGTTATCAACAGCTTTATAGAGGAGTGTGACTGTAGTTATCCACATCTTTATAGAGGAGTGTGACTGTAGTTATCCACATCTTTATAGAGGAGTGTGACTGTAATTATCAACAGCTTTATAGAGGAGTGTGACTGTAATTATCCACATCTTTATAGAGGAGTGTGACTGTAGTTATCCACATCTTTATAGAGGAGTGTGACTGTAGTTATCTACATCTTTATAGAGGAGTGTGACTGTAATTATCAACATCTTTATAGAGGAGTGTGACTGTAGTTATCAACAGCTTTATAGAGGAGTGTGATTGTAATAATCAACAGCTTTATAGAGGAGTGTGACTGTAGACATCAACATCTTTATAGAGGAGTGTGACTGTAATTATCAACAGCTTTATAGAGGAGTGTGACTGTAGACATGAACAGCTTTATAGAGGAGTGTTACTGTAATTATCTACATTTTTATATAGGAGTGTGACTGTAATTATCAACAGCTTTATAGAGGAGTGTGACTGTAATTATCAACAGCTTTATAGAGGAGTGTGACTGTAGACATCAACAGCTTTATAGAGGAGTGTGACTGTCGTTATCAACAGCTTTATAGAGGAGTGTGACTGTAATAATCAACAGCTTTATAGAGGAGTGTGACTGTAGTTATCAACGGCTTTATAGAGGAGTGTGACTGTAGACATCAACATCTTTATAGAGGAGTGTGACTGTAATAATCAACATCTTTATAGAGGAGTGTGACTGTAATAATCAACAGCTTTATAGAGGAGTGTGACTGTAATTATCAACAGCTTTATAGAGGAGTGTGACTGTAGTTATCAACAGCTTTATAGAGGAGTGTGACTGTAATTATCAACAGCTTTATAGAGGAGTGTGACTGTAATTATCAACAGCTTTATAGAGGAGTGTGACTGTAGTTATCCACATCTTTATAGAGTGTGACTGTAATTATCAACAGCTTTATAGAGGAGTGTGACTGTAATTATCTACATCTTTATAGAGGAGTGTGACTGTAATTATCAACAGCTTTATAGAGGAGTGTGACTGTAGTTATCCACATCTTTATAGATGTCAGGGTTGTGTGCGGAGAATTATCGGAGTCAAGCGCAGGACACAGGTGTTGAGCGAAACCACAGTGTTTTACTCAAAATATAGGCAAAAGTTCCACAAATGGAAATAATCACAAACACACACGTATAAACCACAACCACTAACGCACAAACAATCACGGACAAAACAGAAATGAAAGCCAGAGGGTTAAATAGGGAACATGATGGGGGAATTGAAACCAGGTGTGTATAATACAGACAAAACAAAACGAAACTGAAAAATGGATCGATGGTGACTAGAAAGCCGGTGACGTCGACCGCCGAACACCACCCGAACAAGGAGAAGGGCCGACTTCGGCGGAAGTCGTAACAATAGAGGAGTGTGACTACAGACATCAACAGCTTTATAGAGGAGTGTGACTGTAGACATCAACATCTTTATAGAGGAGTGTGACTGTAGTTATCAACAGCTTTATAGAGGAGTGTGACTGTAATAATCAACAGCTTTATAGAGGAGTGTGACTGTAATAATCAACAGCTTTATAGAGGAGTGTGACTGTTATTATCAACAGCTTTATAGAGGAGTGTGACTGTAGTTATCTACATCTTTATAGAGGAGTGTGACTGTAATTATCAACAGCTTTATAGAGGAGTGTGACTGTAATTATCTACAGCTTTATAGAGGAGTGTGACTGTAATTATCAACAGCTTTATAGAGGAGTGTGACTGTAATTATCTACAGCTTTATAGAGGAGTGTGACTGTAATTATCAACAGCTTTATAGAGGAGTGTGACTGTAATTATCAACAGCTTTATAGAGGAGTGTGACTGTAGTTATCCACATCTTTATAGAGGAGTGTGACTGTAGACATCAACAGCTTTATAATGGAGTATAAATATTCTTATGGCTTCAGGGGCACTATTGAGTAGCTTGGATGAAATGTGCACAGAGGTGCCCAGAGTAAACGGCCTTCTCCTATGTCATAGTTGCTAATATATGCATATTATTATTAGTATTGGATAGAAAAGTGAAGTTTCTAAAACTGTTTGAATTATGTCTGTGAGTATAACATAACTCATATGGCAGGCAAAAACCTGAGAAGTTCCACTTCCTGTTTGGATTTTTTCTGGGGGTGCCAGATTTTCAACCAAGCTCTCATTGAAATTACAGCGAGATATGGATGAGTTTTCACTTCCTACGGCTTCCACTAGATGTCAACAGTCAATAGAACTTTGTCTGATGACTCTCATGTGAAGGGGGGCCGAAGGAGACAGGAATTATTAATCACCGCCATGAGGTGACCGCGCATTGAAGAGGCGCGTTCACGTGAGAGGGAGCTCCGTTCCATCGGTCAATTGAAGTCGATGTAATTCTCCGGTTGGAACGTTATTCAAGATTTATGTTAACAACATTCTAAAGATTGATTCAGTAAATCGTTTGACATGTTTCTACTGACTGTAACGGAACTTTTGGACATTTCGCCACGTTATAGTGGACGCTTTGTGACTTTGGTTAGGGCGTTTGGTAAACAATTCCAAAGTAGCTAATTGGACATAAATATCGGACATTATCGAACAAATCAAGCATTTATTGTGGACCTGGGATTCCTAGGACTGCATTCTGATGAAGTTCATCAAAGGTAAGGAAACATTTATCATGTATTTTCTGGTTTCTGTTGAGTCCAACATGGCGGCTAATTTGGCTATTGTTCTGAGCTCCGTCTCAGATTATTGCATGGTTTGCTTTTTCCGTCAAGTTTTTTTGAAATCTGACACAGCGGTTGCATTAAGGAGAGGTACATCTATAATTCCATGTGTATAACTTGTATTATCATCTACATTTATGATGAGTATTTCTGTTGAAACAATGTGGCTATGCAAAATCACTTGATGTTTTTGCAACTAGTGAATCTAACGCGCCAATGTAAACTCTGATTTTTTTATATAAATATGAACTTTATCAAACAAAACATGCATGTATTGTGTAACATGAAGTCCTATGAGTGTCATCTGATGAAGATAATCAAAGGTTAGTGATTCATTTGATCTCTATTTCTGTTTTTTCTGAAAGCTATCTTTCGCTGGAAAAATGGCTGTGCTTATTGTGGTTTTGTGGTGACCTAACATAATCGTTTGTAGTGCTTTCGCTGAAAAGCATATTTGAAATCGGACACTTTGGTGGGATTAACAACAAGATTACCTTTAAAATGATATAAGACACATGAATGTCTGAGGAATTTTAATTATGAGATTTCTGTTGTTTGAATTTGGTGCCTTGCACTATCACTGGCTGTTGTCATATCATCCCGGTAGCGGGATTACAGCCATAAAAGGATAACTGTAGTTATATATATAGAGCCATTGTGTTCAACCTGTTGTTTGGACCCTCCTGGCAACTATCAAAATAAAGAGAGTCACACACTCCATATATAGACTCCCAGTAATATATTGGATATTTACCAACGTTTCGGCATCACTGTGCCTTCCTCAGGGTGATGTCATGAATACTTGAACCAGGTTATGTAGACAAACAGTGCAATTAGTGCAACCAATGACAATAGTGAGGGGTGTGTCATAATGATTAAGTTAATTAGAATGAATTAGTGAAACTGTTAAAAAAAAACAATCGTTTATGGCATATTACATATATTAGGCTATTGTTATCATATAGAAACATAATTGAATATTGCAAATAATATTAGTATTGACATACATTATCGTTTTATTCAATTTCACATATTTAATTGTTTTGTATTTCATTTCATTATTTGTTACATGTAATCTTTTGGTTCAACCATATTGCATAATAAGCATCATCAACAGGGGGAACTTATCGGGTGAACGCTGATAAGCTGGAGAAACAATATATTCATTTATAAGACTTGTTTATACAAGAGAAAGAATTGTTCATAAGGGCCTGAGATTTTAGAAAGTTTTTAGACAGGATATCCTGTCTCCCTTTGTAGTAAGTAGGATCTCCATGTTACCTCATCTTCTTGGTGGAGCAACATGCTCACTGCCGGTGTATTTGAGGGAGGTGATTGGATGGTTAGCTTCAACGAAGTGGGCTGCTATTGGACAGTCAATGTCCTGACACCTGATTGAGCTGCTATTGGACAGTCAATGTTCTGACACCTGATTGAGCTGCTATTGGACAGTCAATGTTCTGACACCTGATTGAGCTGCTATTGGACAGTCAATGTTCTGACACCTGATTGAGCTGCTATTGGACAGTCAATGTTCTGTCACCTGATTGAGCTGCTATTGGACAGTCAATGTTCTGTCACCTGATTGAGCTGCTATTGGACAGTCAATGTTCTGACACCTGATTGAGCTGCTATTGGACAGTCAATGTTCTGACACCTGATTGAGCTGCTATTGGACAGTCAATGTTCTGTCACCTGATTGAGCTGCTATTGGACAGTCAATGTTCTGTCACCTGATTGAGCTGCTATTGGACAGTCAATGTTCTGTCACCTGATTGAGCTGCTATTGGACAGTCAATGTTCTGACACCTGATTGAGCTGCTATTGGACAGTCAATGTTCTGACACCTGATTGAGCTGCTATTGGACAGTCAATGTTCTGTCACCTGATTGAGCTGCGGTGTTCAGTGTTGTTTTGTCTCTTCGTTGGTCCTTCGTTGTCTTTTCCACATGAACAGCTGATGAGATAGATTACTACCTTGGTCTTGCATGATAACTCTAACAGGGATTTTTCCACCTGTATGTGGGTGTCTGAAGGCTGTGTTTTAATAGTGCTATTGAACTGTGCGCATGAGCCACGTTTGTAGTTCCCATTTGGAATGGGTGTCACGAGTGTCTGAGTGGGCTCCAATATTGTGACCACGCTTATAGACCACCAGCGGGGGTTCCTTGAAGAGGTGTACGATTTTTTTGTCTGATGTGCAGAAAATGCCAGCTTTTCAGGATCGCTTTCATTTTCTCCGAACCCTTGGTTTACTTAGTGCATAAGACGGTTGTGTTGTTTTTCTTCTTTGGTGGAGTTTTTAATTCCTCTCTTGGTTTCTGAGATATTTTCATCATTGCAGCATCAGCAGTTTTGTCCTTGTAGCCTCTCATTTTGAATGTACCTGTCTTTTTTTAGCATTGCTGTCAAATTGCGGCCACATATTCTGAGCCAACTGGTACTCACAGACACACAGACACACAGACACACAAAGACATACAGACACACAGACACACAGACACAGAGACACACAGACATACAGACACACAGACACACAGACACACAGACACACAGACACACAAAGACATACAGACACACAGACACACAGACACAAAGACATACAGACACACAGACACACAGACACACAGACACACAGACACACAGACACAAAGACACAAAGACACAAAGACATACAGACACACAGACACACACACACACAAAGACACAGAGACACACAGACACAGAGACACAGAGACACACAGACACAGAGACACACAGACACACAGACACACAGACACACAAAGACACAGAGACACACAGACACAGAGACACACAGACACACAGACACAAAGACACGTACGCACTCAGAGAAACACACACACACACTCGTACACGCCACACACAAACACACACAGTTGACACAAAACGTACATACAAATACACACACATACAGACACACACGTCCCTTCTCACACAAGCTGTGGAGGCCCGCTGGCAGTCTGTGGAGGCCCGCTGGCAGTCTGTGTAGCCGCCGGAGGTCTGTGGAGGCCCGCTGGCAGTCTGCTGAGGCCAGCTGGCAGTCTGTGGAAGCCCGCTGGCAGTCTGCTGAGGCCAGCTGGCAGTCTGCTGAGGCCAGCTGGCAGTCTGTGGAGGCCCGTTGGAAGTCTGTGGAGGCCCGTTGGCAGTCTGTGGAGGCCCGTTGGCAGTCTGTGGAGGCCAGCTGGCAGTCTGTGGAGGCCCGCTGGCAGTCTGTGGAGGCCCGCTGGCAGTCTGTGGAGGCCCGCTGGCAGTCTGTGGAAGCCCGCTGGCAGTCTGCTGAGGCCAGCTGGCAGAATGTGGGGATTCTTTTTTTACTTTTAGTACAAAACTCCAAACTGGTAACACTGGTAACGCAGCCAGTGTTACATGTAAAACCTTTTATTGTATATTCATTTTTGTTTGTAGACATCTTTCACCACAAAACATATTATCCAAACTCTCTCGTTCACTGTGAAATATAATGAGTACATTAGTTTAATCACCAAACAAAACATTCTTATATATTCTCAATGTAGTTATTTTGACAACAATCAAACAGCGTAGAAAATATAATATACGGTACATGTTTCAAAATGGCCCTTTGAATCCTATGTGAGAATGCTGTTCATTGACTACAGCTCAGCGTTCCACACCATAGTGCCCTCAAAGCTGTTTTCACGAGGGGCAAAAAACATTTACACTTCCCAGTAAAATTGACTGAACATCATATTTCCATAATTTCTTTCCCATGTGTGATCAAAGCTGTGATCATTCAAGACATCTTTCATATGGAAGAAATTAAAGAAACATGGGATAGCAGGCAATAGTTAACATCAAGCCTGTCTGGAGCATTTGGCCGTAGGTTCTCATCAAAATTGCAGCAAATGTCCTCGTTGGTCATGCACCTGGGGGAAAAACGTTTGGCTCGGCGAATCCAAGCCTGACGTACGCCTGGATTGAAATCATTGCATGCCTCGTCCATGGCCTGAAGGAGGGTGCTATGCTCATGGGGATGGCAATCATACATCTTCCACCTGTATTGTAATCGTGTATTGTTTTTTTATGTATTGGGTCTAATGAATTTGTTTAAATTGACTGATTTCCTTATATGAACTGTAACTCAGTGAAATCTTTGAAATTGTTGCACGTTGCTTTCATATTTTTGTTCAGTATAGATGAAATACTGATTAAGATTTGTGAAAAAGTGACCGTATGATTTCTGGTATGATTTTGTGTACTGTATTTAGTCAATTGAAAATATACAACGTTTTGTACTAAGAGCAGTGAAAATGTACCAAAAACTTGTGTAAATTGCACCAAAGCAATATTAAAAACTGTACTGTTAAGAGAAAATCCATACGCAGCAGTCTCTCTCCGCGTCGGTGTGATTCACCTCCTATCGCGTCCCTATCGCATCCAGAGAACATTAGCATGCATCCCAAATGTTAAGCATCAGTTGTCAGAGCAGCTTACAGATCATTGCACCTGTACATAGCCCATCTGTAAATAGCCCATCCAACTACCTCATCCCCATACGGTTATTTATTTTTTGCTCCTTTGCACCCCAGTATCTCTACTTGCACATTCATCTTCTGTACATCTATCGCTCCAGTGTTTATTTAACCAGGTAGGCCAGTTGAGAACAAGTTCTCATTTACAACTGCGACCTGGCCAAGATAAAGCAAATCAGTGCGACACATACAACAACACAGAGTTACACATGGGATAAGCAAACGTACAGTCAATAACACAATAGAAAAATCTATGTAGAGTGTGTGCAAATGCAAAGGAGGTAAGATAAGGGAGGTAAGGCAATAAATAGGCCGTAGTGGCAAAATAATTACAATTTAGCAATTAAACACTGAACGCGCAAAAAGTAGCTATTTGGACATAAATAATTGACATTATCGAACAAAACAACAATTTATTGTCAAACTAGGATTCCTCGGAATGCATTCTGATGAAGATAATCAAAGGTAAGGGAATATTTATGATGTCATTTCGTATTTTGGTTGACTCCAACATGGCGGAGAATTGTTATTTTTATTTGAGCGCCATCTCAGATTATTGCATGTTGTGCTTTTTCCGTAAAGTTTTTTTGAAATCTGACACAGCGGTTGCATTAAGAACAAGTGTACCTTTAATTCTATGTAAAACATGTATCTTTCATCAAAGTGTATGATGAGTATTTATGTTATTAGATGTGGATCTCTGCAATTTCTCTGGATATTTTGGAGGCATTTCTGAACATGGCGCCAATGTAAACTAAGATTTTTGGATATAAATAAGCACATTATCGAACAAAAAATACATGTATTGTGTAACATGATGTCCTATGAGTGTCATCTGATGAAGATTATCAAAGGTTAGTGATTAATGTTATCTCTATTTCTGTTTTTGTGACTCCTCTCTTTGGCTGGGAAAATGGCTGTGTGATTTTTGAACTTTTTCATTTCTGTACACGATGCATTTTTCAGAAATGTTTTATGATGAGTATTTAGGTATTCCACGTTGGTCTCTATATTTACTCTGGCTGCTTCGGTGCTATTTTTGACGGTAGCTGTGATGGTAGCTGCAATGTAAAACTGATTTATACCTCAAATATGCACATTTTTCGAACAAAACATAGATTTATTGTGTAACATGTTATAAGACTGTCATCTGATGAAGTTGTTTCTTGGTTAGTTTGGTTGTGTCACACCCTGGCCTTAGTTATCTTTGTTTTCAGTATTATTTTAGTTAGGTCAGGGTGTGACATGGGGAAGTATGTGTTTTGGTTTGTCAATGGGTTTGTAGGTTTAATGGGGTAATGTCTTGTCTAGGTGTTTGTATGTCGATGGCTGCCTGGATTGGTTCTCAATTAGAGACAGCTGTGGTTTATTGTCTCTAATTGGGAGCCATATTTAAGGCAGCCATGGGCATCATGTGTTTGTGGGTAATTGTCTATGTCTGTGTCTATGTGTAGTGTTTGTGTCAGCACTATTTCTCATTATAGCTTCACGGTCGTCAGTTTGTTATTTTGTTAGTTTGTGTATAGTGTTCGTTTTGTGTTTTTTCTCTCTTCTAATAAAAGAAGATGTATTTTGCACACGCTGCGCCTTGGTCCTCTCTCTCACCCTTAGACGATCGTGACAGAATTACCCACCAATCCAGGACCAAGCGGCGTGTCAAGCGGCAACAGGACCCACCTACACAGGATTCATGGACATGGGAGGAGATACTGGATGGAAAGGGACCTTGGGCACAACCGGGAGAATATCGCCTCCCTCGTGAAGAGCTGGAGGCAGCGAAAGCCGAGAGGAGGCGATATGAGGAGGCAGCAAGGAAGCAAGGCTGGAAGCCCGTGAGTACAACCCAAAAATTTCTTGGGGGGGGGCCTTAAAGGGAGTGTGGCGAAGTCAGGTAGGAGACCTGCGCCTACTCCCTGTACTTACCGTGGAGAGCGAGAGTACGGGCAGACACCGTGTTACGCAGTAGAGCGCATGGTGTCTCCTGTACGCGTGCATAGCCTGGTTCGGTACATTCCAGCTCCACGTATCGGCCGGGCTAGATTGAGCGTTGAGCCGGATGTCATGAAGCCGGCCCAACGCATCTGGCCACCAGTGCGTCTCCTCGGGCCGGCTTACATGGCACCAGCCTTACGCATGGTGTCCCCGGTTCGCCTACATAGCCCGGTGCGGGTTATTCCACCTCCCCGCACTGGTCGGGCGACGGGGAGCATACAACCAGGTAAGGTTGGACAGGCTCAGTGCTCAAGGGAGCCAGTACGCCTGCACGGTCCGGTATTTCCGGCGCCACCTCCCCGCTCCAGCCCAGTACCACCAGTGCCTACACCATGCACCAAGCCTCCTGTGTGTCCCCAGAGTCCTGTGCGTCCTGTTGCTGCTCCCCGCACTAGCCCTGAGATGCGTGTCCTCAGCCCGGTACCACCAGTTCCGGCACCACGCACTAGGCCTAATGTGCGTCCCCAGGGTCCAGCATGCCCTGTTCCTTCTCCCCGCACTAGCCCTGAGATGCGTGTCCTCAGCCCGGTACCTCCAGTTCCGGCACCACGCACCAGGCCTACAGTGCGTCTCAGCCGGCCAGAGTCTGCCGTCTGCCCAACGGCGCCTGAACTGCCCGTCTGCCCAACGGCGCTTGAACTGCCCGTCTGCCCAACGGCGCCTGAACTGCCCGTCTGCCCAACGGCGCCTGAACTGCCCGTCTGCCCAACGCCGTCTGAACTGTCCGTCTGCCAAGCGCCGCATGAACTGCCCGTCTGTACTGAGTATTCAAAGCCGCCCGTCTGTACTGAGCCTGCAAAGCCGCCCGTCTGCCATGAGCCTTCAGAGCCGTCCGCCAGACAGGAGCCGCTAGAGCCTTCCGCCAGACAGGAGCAGCCAAAGCCTTCCGCCAGACAGGATCAGCCAGAGCCTTCCGCCAGACAGGATCAGCCAGAGCCTTCCGCCAGACAGGATCAGCCAGAGCCTTCCGCCAGACAGGATCAGCCAGAGCCTTCCGCCAGACAGGAGCAGCCAGAGCCTTCCGCCAGACAGGATCAGCCAGAGCCTTCCGCCAGCCATGAGCAGCCAGAGCCTTCCGCCAGCCATGAGCAGCCAGATCCGTCAGCCAGCCATGAGCAGCCAGATCCGTCAGCCAGCCATGAGCAGCCAGATCCGTCAGCCAGCCATGAGCAGCCAGATCCGTCAGCCAGCCATGAGCAGCCAGATCCATCAGCCAGCCATGAGCAGCCAGATCCATCAGCCAGCCATGAGCAGCCAGATCCGTCAGCCAGCCATGAGCAGCCAGATCCGTCAGCCAGCCATGAGCAACCAGATCCGTCAGCCAGCCATGAGCAGCCAGATCCGTCAGCCAGCCATGAGCCGTCCAGCCAGGATCCGCCAGAGCCGTCCAGCCAGGATCCGCCAGAGCCGTCCAGCCAGGATCCGCCAGAGCCGTCCAGCCAGGATCCGCCAGAGCCGTCCAGCCAGGATCCGCCAGCCAGCCAGGATCCGCCAGAGCCAGCCAGCCAGGATCCGCCATTCAGTCCGGTGCTGCCCCTCAGTCCGGTGCTGTCCCTCAGTCCGGAGCTGCCGTCCCTCAGTCCGGAGCTGCCCCTTATCCTGGTGCTGCCCCTTATCCTGGTGCTGCCCCTTATCCTGGTGCTGCCCCTTATCCTGGTACTGCCCCTTATCCTGGTGCTGCCCCTTATCCTGGTGCTGCCCCTTAGTCCGGTGCTGCCCCTTAGTCCGGTGCTGCCACTTAGTCCGGTGCTGCCCCTTAATCCAGTGGGGTTAAGTTGGCAGGTGGTCATTTGGAGGAGGCTACGAAAGCGGGTAGTGACTATGGTGGGGTGGGGACCACGACCAGTGCCAGAGCCGCCACCGTGGACAGACGCCCACCCAGACCCTCCCCTAGACTTTATGCTGGTGCGCCCGGAGTTCGCACCTTAAGGGGGGGGTTATAACGCACCTTAAGGGGGGGGTTATAACACACCCTGGCCTTAGTTATCTTTGTTTTCAGTATTATTTTAGTTAGGTCAGGGTGTGACATGGGGAAGTATGTGTTTTGGTTTGTCTAGGGGTTTGTAGGTTTAATGGGGTAATGTCTTGTCTAGGTGTTTGTATGTCGATGGCTGCCTGGATTGGTTCTCAATTAGAGACAGCTGTGGTTTATTGTCTCTAATTGGGAGCCATATTTAAGGCAGCCATGGGCATCATGTGTTTGTGGGTAATTGTCTATGTCTGTGTCTATGTGTAGTGTTTGTGTCAGCACTATTTCTCATTATAGCTTCACGGTCGTCAGTTTGTTATTTTGTTAGTTTGTGTATAGTGTTCGTTTTGTGTTTTTCTCTCTTCTAATAAAAGAAGATGTATTTTGCACACGCTGCGCCTTGGTCCTCTCTCTCACCCTTAGACGATCGTGACAGGTTGGTTCTTGGTTAGTTAGGTTGGCTTTGTGCATGCTACCTGTGCTGTGAAAAATGTCTGTCCTTCTTTGTATTTGGTGGTGAGCTAACATAAATATACGTGCTGTTTTCGCTGTAAAACATTAAAAAAATCGGACATGTTGACTGGATTCACAAGATGTGTATCTTTCATTTGCTGTATTGGACTTGTTAATGTGTGAAAGTTAAATATTTCTAAAAAATATATTTTGAATTTCGCGCTCTGCCTTTTCAGTGGAATGTGGGAGGAGTTCCGCTAGCGGAACGCCTCGGCCAAACAGGATAACAACAGACTACCTACTGACTCCACTAGCCAACATTACTACCATATAACCCTGTATAACCCTGTGTCATGACGTCGGCCTGTGGGTAAGGTTTATGACCCCCCCCCCCATAAATACCCTTCTCCCCTCTCTCTCTTGACTCTACTGAGGGACTCTTGAATAGCCTTTGTTAAACATAGAGAGTCTGGGAACATCAAACGGTGGGGGGAAAGGAACCATATTTCGGTAATCCAACCAGTGTAAAATATGCGTTGGTACTTAATGTAGTAAAACCAAATGCATGCTTTTCAACCGTTCGCTGCCTGCACCCGCACGCCCGACTAGCATCACCACCCTGGACGGTTCCGACCTAGAATATGTGGACATCTATAAGTACCTAGGTGTCTGGCTAGACTGCAAACTCTCCTTCCAGACTCATATCAAACATCTCCAATCCAAAATCAAATCTAGAGTCGGCTTTCTATTTCACAACAAAGCCTCCTTCACTCATGCCGCCAAACTTACCCTAGTAAAACTGACTGTCCTACCGATCCTCGACTTCGGCAATGTCATCTACAAAATAGCTTCCAATACTCTACTCAGCAAACTGGATGCAGTTTATCACAGTGCCATCCGTTTTGTTACTAAAGCACCTTATACGACCCACCACTGCGACCTGTATGCCCTAGTCGGCTGGCCCTCGCTACATGTTCGTCGTCAGACCCACTGGCTCCAGGTCATCTACAAGGCTATGCTAGGTAAAGTGCCGCCTTATCTCAGTTCACTGGTCACGATGGCTACACCCACCCGTAGCACGCGCTCCAGCAGGTGTATCTCACTGATCATCCCTAAAGCCAAAACCTCATTTGGCCGCCTTTCCTTCCAGTTCTCTGCTGCCTGCGACTGGAACGAATTGCAAAAATCTCTGAAGCTGGAGACTTTTATCTCCCTCAACAACTTTAAACATCTGTTATCTGAGCAGCTAACCGATCGCTGCAGCTGTACATAGTCCATCGGTATATAGCCCACCCAATTTACCTACCTCACCCTCATACTGCTTTTTTAAATGTACTTTTCTGCTCTTTTGCACACCAGTATCTCTACTTGCACATGATCATCTGATGATTTATCACTCCAGTGTTAATCTGCTAAATTGTAATTATTCGATTTATTGCCTACCTCCTCATGCCTTTTGCACACATTGTATATAGATTCTCTTTTTTTCTACCATGTTATTGACTTGTTTATTGTTTACTCCATGTGTAACTCTGTGTTGTTGTCTGTTCACACTGCTATGCTTTATCTTGGCCAGGTCGCAGTTGCAAATGAGAACTTGTTCTCAACTAGCCTACCTGGTTAAATAAAGGTGAAATAAAAAATAAAAATAAAAATGAAAATGATGTCAGTTCGGTTGTCATCTGAGACATTATGACTGATGACAGGACGACATAAACTGTATCTGGCAAAGTCTACACATTCTAGTTGTCAGATTCACATGGAATTGTTGTGCAATTTAAATGTTTAAATATGAAACTATTTGTGAAAAGATTAAATGTAATTTTAGCCTCCAATTGAGAGATTTGGGTTTTCATAAAGTTAGAGCTCTGCTCAATCAGTGGCCCGCCCCTGTGAAGAGATATGGGTTATAAACTAGGAAACACACCCTTCTCCCTCCACTATAAGCCCTTGACGAAAATGTAACCTTCTGTTCCGAGGACGATAGGACGACGGTCCATACGTTGAAAAGGACTAACATGGCAACTACAGAACTAAGCCAACCTCAGCGTGAGCTTTGGTTGTGAATGGTATGAACTTTGAACTCTTATTCACTAAAGAAGTGAGACATCCTAGTTGTTGAGTTAGCAACAGCAGCTGTAAACGTGGGGTAGGAAAGGACGGACGACCTATCCCGTCTACCACACAACGACGATACTACAACGTATCCAAATTACCACCAGTGACATTCTTCCGAGGACAGGAAGATCTCTGTTGGCCAACATCTACGACCAAAATACCGAAGCGCAGCTCAGAGTAAATATTTATTGCATTTTCCTTTTCCAAATGGGCGGTAATTTAGAATCCATAAGATATTGTATTTACGATAGCACAGCTTCGCCCCCCCTCAGTCTTCCCGCTCTTTCACTCAAACACAGCCCTTTTCTTTTGTGTAACAATCATATCTGTTCCGCCCGCTCGGGACGTTTTCCTTTATGACGTCATTTGTAATCAAGGTATGATTCATTCTGTGTATATGTAATTCTGTGTGATTAGTTAGGTAAATAAATTTGATTTGATATTTAGTAAATAAATAATTAAACCCAATTTTATATTGCTGATTCAACTTGTTAGCCAGGGTTCATGAAGATAACCAAGAATTTACAACTTTCAGATGAGACTGAAAAAAGGTGACGATTAATATTGACTGCTATTGATGTAAAAGATTACTAGGTCTTTAAGAGTTTATTCGGAAGATAACAGCTCTATAAATATTATTTTGTGGTGCCCCGCCTCTCTAGTTAATGACATTTACATGATTAGCTCAATCAGGTCATATCCCTTAATCCGGCATAGCCAAAGACACGACACCTGTATAGTCCTGTATCACCCTGTATAGTCCTGTATAACCCTGTATAACCCTGTATAATCCTGCATAACCCTGTATAGCCCTGTATAGCCCTGTATAACCCTGTATAACCCTGTATAGCCCTGCATAACCCTGTATAGCCCTGTATAGCCCTGTATAACCCTGTATAACCCTGTATAACCCTGTATAGCCCTGTATAACCCTGTATAGCCCTGTATAACCCTGTATAACCCTGTATAACCCTGTATAGCCCTGTATAGCCCTGTATAGCCCTGTATAGCCCTGTATAACCCTGTATAGCCCTGTATAACCCTGTATAGCCCTGCATAACCCTGTATAGCCCTGTATAACCCTGTATAACCCTGTATAACCCTGTATAGCCCTGTATAGCCCTGTATAGCCCTGTATAGCCCTGTATAACCCTGTATAACCCTGTATAGCCCTGTATAACCCTGTATAACCCTGTTAAGCCCTGTATAACTTGTATAACCATGTATAACCCTGTATAACCCTGTATAACCCTGTATAACCCTGTATAGCCCTGTATAACCCTGTATAACACGGTATAACCCTGTATAACCCTGTATAACCCTGTATAACCCTGTATAACCCTGTATAGCCCTGTATAACTTTAATAACCCTGTATAACCCTGTATAACCCTGTATAACACGGTATAGCCCTGTATAACCCTGTATAGCTCTGTATAACCCTGTATAGCCCTGTATAACCCTGTATAACCCTGTATAACCCGGTATAACCCTGTATAACCCTGTATAGCTCTGTATAACCCTGTATAGCCCTGTATAACCCTGTATAACCCTGTATAACCCTGTATAACCCTGTATAACCCTATATAGCCCTGTATAACTTTAATAACCCTGTATAACCCTGTATAACCCTGTATAACACGGTATAACTTGTATAACCCTGTATAACCCTGTATAACACTCTATAACCCTGTATAGCCCTGTATAACTTTTTTAACCCTGTATAACCCTGTATAACCCGGTATAACTTGTATAACCCTGTATAACCCTGTATAACCCTGTATAGCCCTGTATAACCCTGTATAACCCTGTATAACCCTGTATAGCCCTGTATAACCCTGTATAGCCCTGTATAGCCCTGTATAACCCTGTATAACCCTGTATAGCCCTGTATAGCCATGTATAACCCTGTATAATCCTGTATAACCCTTTATAGCCCTGTAAAACCCTGTATAACCCTGTATAATATGCATCTCAAAAGGCACCCTATTCCCTAAGTAGTGGACTACTTCAGAGCCAGGTGGGCCTTGGTAAAAAGTAGTGCACTATGTAGGTAAGAGGGTGCCATTTAGAAAGTCACCTCAGCCTTGGCTACCATTATTCTCTCTCTCTCTCTCGAAGTCCAGCTCAGAGTAAATATTTATTGCATTTTCCTTTTCAAATGGGCGGTAATTTATAATGCATAATATACTGTATTTACGATAGCATGGCTTCTCCCTTTATTCCTCAGTCTTCCCGCTCTTTCACTCAAACCCAACCCCCTTTCTTTGTGTAACCAGCCGTCATGTCTGTTAGGTCCGCTAGGGACATTTTCCTTTATGACATAATTTGTAATCAAGGTATGACTTATTCTGTGTATATGTAATTCTGTGTGATTAGTTAGGTATTTAGTAAATAAATAATTAAACCCAATTTTGTATTGCTGATTCAACTTGTTAGCCAGGGTTCGTGAAGATAACCAAGAATTTACAACTTTCAGATGAGACTGAAATAAGGTGACGATTAATATTGACTGCTATTGATGTAAAATACTACTAGGTCTTTAAGAGTTTATTCGGAAGATAACAGCTCTATAAACATTATTTCGTGGTGCCCCGACTTTCTAGTTAATTACATTTACATGATTAGCTCAATTAGGTAATATTAATTACAGAGAAAGGATTTTATAGAATAGTATGTCATATCCCTTAAAACCTTTTCTCAATAGGGGGTGCTGTTTGCACTTTGTAAAAATTTCGTTGCCAAATTAAACTGCCTCGTACTCAATTCTTGCTCGTACAATATGCATATTATTATTACTATTGGATAGAAAACACTCTCTAGTTTCTAAAACCGTTTGAATTATATCTGTGAGTAAAACAGAACTCGAGTTGGAGCAATCTTCCTGTCAGCAAGTGAGAAATCTGAAATCAGCCAGGCTGTTCTGGGGTCGGTTTATTAATTTGCATGTCTTCTATTGGTTGAGATGCACTGCATACGCCTTCCCCTGGATGTCAGCAAATAGTGAGAATTGGAATGGAGTTGCTAGGCAGATCTGAGGCCATATAAATGGGCTGGGAACGTGGGGTCTTCTCTTTCCTTCATTCGCCATGACGCAAGACAGACCTCAGGATGGCGTTCTAGAAAGCTCCCGTTATAGCCCTTAGATATATCCGGCTCTGATTTTATTCGATATAGGTGTTAAAGACATCATAATGTTGTTATTTTAAACCGAGTTATATCAGTTTATATCAGTATATTGCGATTTTCGGATATTCATTTGTGCTGCGTTCTAGTGAGTTGGGCACGTCTGGGCCACATGGCTAATGTTTACTGCTAATTCCAAAGTTGAAGGCGACAATCTACAACCGAGCAACGATTCTTTTGGAAAAAGGACACCTTGCCCAAGATTCTGATGAAAGCTCATCAAAAAGTAAGAACTTTTTCTGATGTTAATTCGTTGTTCTGTTGAAAAATGTAAAACTCATATTCCGCCATTAATTTTGGTGCGGTCTCGCTTTAACGCACGCTGTATGTCGTAGTAACGTTAATTTTAAAAATCTAACACAGCGGTTGCATTAAGAACTAATGTATCTTTCATTTGCTGTCCAACCTGTATTTTTTAGTCAAGTTTATGATTAGTTACTGATTAGATTAGGTGCCTCCCAAGATTTCTCCCGACATATTGTTGGCAGCTTGGCTACTATTCTCATTGTATAACCACGATTTGTGCCGCTAAATATGCACATTTTCGAACAAACTCTATATGTATTGTGTAATATGATGTTATAGGACTGTCATCTGAAGAAGTTTGAGAAGGTTAGTGAAAAAATTAATATCTTTTGCTGGTTTATTCGTTATCGCTATTGTTGGCTTGAATCAATGCTGTTGTGTGGTTGGCTATTGTAGTAAGCTAATATAATGCTATATTGTGTTTTCGCTGTAAAACACTTAAAAAATCTGAAATATTGGCTGGATTCACAAGATCTTTGTCTTTCATTTGCTGTACGCTGTGTATTTTTCATAAATGTTTTATGATGAGTGTTTAGGTAATTCACGTTGGTCTCTGTAGTTATTCTAGTTGCTTTGGTGAGAGTTGTGATGGTGGCTGCAATGGTAAACTATGATTTATACCTGAAATATGCACATTTTTCTAACAAAACATATGCTATACAATAAATATGTTATCAGACTGTCATCTGATGAAGTTGTTTCTTGGTTAGTGACTATTTATATCTTTATTTGGTCGAAATTGTGATAGCTACCTATGCAGGAAAAAAATGGTGGAAAAAAAAGTTGTGTCTTTTGCTATCGTGGTTAGCTAATAGATTTACATATTGTGTCTTCCCTGTAAAACATTTTAAAAATCAGAAATGATGGCTGGATTCACAAGATGTGTATCTTTCATCTGGTGTCTTGGACTTGTGATTTAATGATATTTAGATGCTAGTATTTACTTGTGACGCTATGCTAGGCTATGCTAGTCAGCTTTTTTACTGATGGGGGTGCTCCCGGATCCGGGATTGTGATGAAGTCCAAGTCAATCCAGCATAGCCAAAGACACGACACCTGTATAGCCTTGTATAACTTTTATAACCCTATATAACCCTGTATAACCCTGTGTAACCCTGTAAAACACTGTATAACCCTGTATAACCCTGTATAACCCTGTATAGCCCTGTATAACCCTGTATAACCCTGTATAACCCTGTATAACCCTATATAACCCTGTATAGCCCTGTATAACCCTGTATAACCATGTATAACCCTGTATAACTTGTATAACCCTATATAACCCTGTATAGCCCTGTATAACCCTGTATAACCCTGTATAACCCTGTATAGCCCTGTATAACCCTATATAACCCTATATAACCCTGTATAACCCTGTATAACCCTGTATAACCCTGTATAGCCCTGTATAACCCTGTATAACCCTGTATAGCCCTGTATAGCCTTGCATAACCCTGTATAGCCCTGTATAACCCTGTATAACCCTGTATAACTTTTATAACCCTGTATAACCCTGTATAACCCTGTATAACCCTGTATAACTTGTATAACCCTGTATAACCCTGTATAACCCTGTATAGCCCTGTATAGCCCTGTATAACCCTGTATAACCCTGTATAGCCCTGTATAGCCATGTATAACCCTGTATAACCCTGTATAACCCTGTATAGCCCTGTATAGCCATGTATAACCCTGTATAACCCTGTGTAACCCTGTATAGCCCTGTATAGCCCTGCATAACCCTGTATAGCCCTGTATAGCCCTGTATAGCCCTGCATAACCCTGTATAGCCCTGTATAACCCTGTATAACCCTGTATAACTTGTATAACCCTGCATAACCCTGTATAGCCCTGTGTAACCCTGTGTAACCCTGTATAACCCTGTATAACCCTGTATAACTTGTATAACCCTGTATAACCCTGTATAGCCCTGTATAACTTGTATAACCCTGCATAACTTGTATAACCCTGTATAACCCTGTGTAACCCTGTATAACCCTGTATAACCCTGTATAACTTGTATAACCCTGTATAACCCTGTATAGCCCTGTATAACTTGTATAACCCTGTATAACTTGTATAACCCTGCATAACCCTGTATAGCCCTGTGTAACCCTGTGTAACCCTGTATAACCCTGTATAACCCTGTATAACTTGTATAACCCTGTATAACCCTGTATAGCCCTGTATAACCCTGTATAGCCCTGTATAACCCTGTATAACCCTGTATAGCCCTGTATAGCCATGTATAACCCTGTATAACCCTGTATAACCCTGTATAGCCCTGTATAGCCATGTATAACCCTGTATAACCCTGTATAGCCCTGTATAACCCTGTATAGCCCTGTATAACCCTGTATAACCCTGTATAGCCCTGTATATCCCTGTATAGCCCTGTATAACCCTCTATAACCCTGTATAGCCCTGTATAGCCATGTATAACCCTGTAAAACCCTGTATAACCCTGTATAATATGCATCTCAAAAGGCACCCTATTCCCTAAGTAGTGGACTACTTCAGAGCCAGGTGGGCCTTGGTAAAAAGTTGTGCACTATGTAGGTAAGAGGGTGCCATTTAGAAAGTCACCTCAGCCTTGGCTACCATTATTCTGTCTCTCTCTGTCTCTCTCTCTCTCTCTCTCTCTCTCTCTCTCTCTCTCTCTCTCTCTCTCTCTGTCTCTGTCTCTGTCTCTGTCTCTGTCTCTGTCTCTGTCTCTGTCTCTCTCTCTCTCTCTCTCTCTCTCTCTCTCTCTCTCTCTCTCTCTCTCTCTCTCTCTCTCTCTCTCTCTCTTTCTCTTTCTCTCTCTCTCTCTCTCTCTCTCTCTCTCTCTCTCTCTGTCTCTGTCTCTGTCTCTGTCTCTGTCTCTGTCTCTGTCTCTGTCTCTGTCTCTCTCTCTCTCTGTCTCTGTCTCTGTCTCTATCTCTCTCTCTCTCTCTCTCTCTCTCTCTCTCTCTCTCTCTCTCTCTCTCTCTCTCTCTCTCTCTCTCTATGGCTCTCTCTCTCTCTCTCTCTCTATGGCTCTCTCTCTATGGCTCTCTCTCTCTCTCTCTAGATGTCTCTCTCTATGTCTCTCTCTCTGCTCTTTCTGACTCTGTCTCTCTCTTTCTGACTATCTCTCACTCTCTCTCTCTCTCTCTGCTTTTTCTCTATGTCTCTCTCTCTGCTCTTTCTCTCTCTATGTCTCTCTCTCTCCTCTCTCTGCTCTCTCTGTCTCTCTCTCTCCTCTCTCTGCTCTCTCTCTCTCTCTCTCTCTCTCTCTCTCTCTCTCTCTCTCTCTCTCTCTCTCTCTCTCTCTCTCTGTCTCTGTCTCTGTCTCTGTCTCTGTCTCTCTCTCTCTTCCTCTCTCCTCTCAGAGCACCTGAAGACAAAAAAAAAACTCTTGGAATATTTTCTTAATAGTTTGAATGATGAACTATTAGACCATTTCATCATTAGAATGCAGATGTGAATGTGTCCATTGATTGGCCTACTGTGTCCTTCTTTTCATTGAAATGACTAATTGGTCTTGTGTATTTTGCCCTGAGGCGAGGTCCACCCCTCACATAGCTCTCCTATAATTGGGGGTAATATATATACAGTTATGCCTCGTAGGATGGCTACATCTACATCTAAATAACATATAGAATCCATGCATGGGAATGTCCTTCATTTGGAAAGTAATACAAAATAAATCAGCTGAATTCATTGCTATTATCACAACGCGACGATGGGGGAGAGAGGGATGGGGGGGAGTGAATAATGGGGGAGAGAGGGATGGGGGGGAGTGAATAATGGGGGAGAGAGTGATGGGGGAGAGTGAATAATGGGGGAGAGAGTGATGGGGGGAGTGAATAATGGGGGAGAGAGTGATGGGGGGAGAGTGAATAATGGGGGAGAGAGTGATGGGGGGAGAGTGAATAATGGGGGAGAGAGGGATGGGGGGAGAGTGAATAATGGGGGTGAGAGGGATGGGGGGGGAGTGAATAATGGGGGAGAGAGTGATGGGGGGAGTGAATAATGGGGGAGAGAGTGATGGGGGGAGAGTGAATAATGGGGGAGAGAGTGATGGGGGAGAGTGAATAATGGGGGAGAGAGGGATGGGGGGAGTGAATAATGGGGGAGAGAGTGATGGGGGGAGAGTGAATAATGGGGGAGAGAGTGATGGGGGGGAGTGAATAATGGGGGAGAGAGGGATGGGGGGGAGTGAATAATGGTGGAGAGAGTGATGGGGGGAGAGTGAATAATGGGGGAGAGAGTGATGGGGGAGAGTGAATAATGGGGGAGAGAGGGATGGGGGGAGTGAATAATGGGGGAGAGAGTGATGGGGGGAGAGTGAATAATGGGGGAGAGAGTGATGGGGGGGAGTGAATAATGGGGGAGAGAGGGATGGGGGGGAGTGAATAATGGTGGAGAGAGTGATGGGGGAGAGTGAATAATGGGGGAGAGAGGGGGAGAGGGGCAGAGAAAGGGGGAAGAGAGGGGGGAGAGAGGGAGATAGAGAGAGAGAACGGGAGAGGACAGAGGTGTCGAGAGAAGGGGGTAGAGAAGGGGGAGAAAGGGGGGAGTGTGAATAATGGGAGAGAGGGGGAGAGAGGGAGGAGAGAGTGGGGATGAGGAGCACTGATAAGAATGGATTGGTTTTATCAAAGACACCAGTCAAAGACAGGTGGAGCTAACTTCCTCTCTTCTGCTCTGTGCCCTACATCCCTCCAGTCTCGCTCTCTCCTCTCCCCCTTTCTCCCACTCCATCCAGTCTCCCTCTCCCGCTCTCCCACCTCTATCTTTCTCCCCCTCCCCCTCTCCCCTTCCCACCAGTCTCTATATCCCCCTCTCCTCCTCTCTCCAGTTTCTCTCTCCCCTCTCTCCCTTTTTCCAAGTCTCTCTCTGCCCCTCTCCTCCTCCCTCCAGTCTCTCTCTCCCCTCTTCCAAAGCCTTGCCCCAAAACTCAACAGGGGGCTTGAAATGATATTAATTAAGATGTTTCTGGAACCAATTTACACGAGCCATGACATGAGAAATGGCTCTGTTTTCATGTGCTGGTCCAACAAGCACATCACAAAAAAGAACAGCTGTGTTACTATGCCTGGTGTTAGCTGTGAATCTGGTTGGACGAGTGGTACGGCCCGTCTGTCTGTCAGTGGCCAACCACTTTGCAAGTACACATGACGAGCGAAAACTTCTACTTTGATCTCATAGCCTCTCCCAGCATGTCTACCTGTAGGGGCGGTAGGTAGCCTAGTGGTTAGAGTGTAGGGGCGGCAGGTAGCCTAGTGGTTAGAGTGTAGGGGCGGCAGGTAGCCTAGTGTTTAGAGTGGAGGGGCGGCAGGTAGCCTAGTGGTTAGAGTGTAGGGACGGCAGGTAGCCTAGTGGTTAGAGTGTAGGGGCGGCAGGTAGCCTAGTGGTTAGAGTGTAGGGGCGGCAGGTAGCCTAGTGTTTAGAGTGGAGGGGCGGCAGGTAGCCTAGTGGTTAGAGTGTAGAGGCGGCAGTTAGCCTAGTGTTTAGAGTGGAGGGGCGGCAGGTAGCCTAGTGGTTAGAGTGTAGGGGCGGCAGGTAGCCTAGTGGTTAGAGTGGAGGGACGGCAGGTAGCCTAGTGGTTAGAGTGTAGGGGCGGCAGGTAGCCTAGTGGTTAGAGTGTAGGGGCGGCAGGTAGCCTAGTGGTTAGAGTGTAGGGGCGGCAGGTAGCCTGGTGGTTAGAGTGTAGGGGCGGCAGGTAGCCTAGTGGTTAGAGTGTAGGGGCGGCAGGTAGTCTAGTGGTTAGAGTGTAGGGACGGCAGGTAGCCTAGTGGTTAGAGTGGAGGGACGGCAGGTAGCCTAGTGGTTAGAGTGTAGGGGCGGCAGGTAGCCTAGTGGTTAGAGTGTAGTGGCGGCAGGTAGCCTAGTGGTTAGAGTGTAGGGGCGGCAGGTAGCCTAGTGGTTAGAGTGTAGGGGCGGCAGGTAGCCTAGTGGTTAGAGTGTAGGGGCGGCAGGTAGCCTAGTGGTTAGAGTGTAGGGGCGGCAGGTAGCCTAGTGGTTAGCGTGTAGGGGCGGTAGGTAGCCTAGTGGTTAGAGTGTAGGGGCGGCAGGTAGCCTAGTGGTTAGAGTGTAGGGGCGGTAGGTAGCCTGGTGGTTAGAGTGTAGGGACGGCAGGTAGCCTAGTGGTTAGAGTGTAGGGGCGGCAGGTAGCCTAGTGTTTAGAGTGGAGGGGCGGCAGGTAGCCTAGTGGTTAGAGTGTAGAGGCGGCAGTTAGCCTAGTGTTTAGAGTGGAGGGGCGGCAGGTAGCCTAGTGGTTAGAGTGTAGGGGCGGCAGGTAGCCTAGTGGTTAGAGTGGAGGGACGGCAGGTAGCCTAGTGGTTAGAGTGTAGGGGCGGCAGGTAGCCTAGTGGTTAGAGTGTAGGGGCGGCAGGTAGCCTAGTGGTTAGAGTGTAGGGGCGGCAGGTAGCCTGGTGGTTAGAGTGTAGGGGCGGCAGGTAGCCTAGTGGTTAGAGTGTAGGGGCGGCAGGTAGTCTAGTGGTTAGAGTGTAGGGACGGCAGGTAGCCTAGTGGTTAGAGTGGAGGGACGGCAGGTAGCCTAGTGGTTAGAGTGTAGGGGCGGCAGGTAGCCTAGTGGTTAGAGTGTAGTGGCGGCAGGTAGCCTAGTGGTTAGAGTGTAGGGGCGGCAGGTAGCCTAGTGGTTAGAGTGTAGGGGCGGCAGGTAGCCTAGTGGTTAGAGTGTAGGGGCGGCAGGTAGCCTAGTGGTTAGAGTGTAGGGGCGGCAGGTAGCCTAGTGGTTAGCGTGTAGGGGCGGTAGGTAGCCTAGTGGTTAGAGTGTAGGGGCGGCAGGTAGCCTAGTGGTTAGAGTGTAGGGGCGGTAGGTAGCCTGGTGGTTAGAGTGTAGGGACGGCAGGTAGCATAGTGGTTAGAGTGTAGGGACAGCAGGTAGCCTAGTGGTTAGAGTGTAGGGACGGCAGGTAGCCTAGTGTTTAGAGTGTAGGGACGGCAGGTAGCCTAGTGTTTAGAGTGTAGGGACGGCAGGTAGCCTAGTGGTTAGAGTGTAGGGACGGCAGGTAGCCTAGTGGTTAGAGTGTAGGGATGGCAGGTAGCCTAGTGGTTAGAGTGTAGGGACAGCAGGTAGCCTAGTGGTTAGAGTGTAGGGACGGCAGGTAGCCTAGTGTTTAGAGTGTAGGGACGGCAGGTAGCCTAGTGGTTAGAGTGTAGGGACGGCAGGTAGCCTAGTGGTTAGAGTGTAGGGATGGCAGGTAGCCTAGTGGTTAGAGTGTTGTGCCAGTAACCGAAAGGTTGCTAGATCGAATCCCCGAGCTGACAAGGTAAAGAACTATCGTTCTGAACAAGGCAGTTATAACCCACTGTTCCTGGGTCGTCATTGTAAATAAGAATTTGTTCTTTAAAATTAATGAGTTGCCTAGTTAAATACACGAATGTGAAGACACTGTACAGATCATTTCAATATTCACTAGCTATGAAGAACAGCTTATTAACTTCTTATGGCTGCAAGGGAAAGTATTGAGTAGCCAGTGAAATCGTGCCCATTTCAAACGGCCTCGTACTCAATTCTTGCTCGTACAATATGCATATTATTATTACTATTGGATAGAAAACACTCTCTAGTTTCTAAAACCGTTTGAATTATTTCTCTGAGTGAAACAGACCTAATTTGGCAGCACTTTCCCTGACCAGGAAGTGGAATGTCAGAAATATATGCTCTGTTCAACTTCCTGCCTATACATGGTCATGACACGTAGGAGTCTATGTACACTCCATACGCCTTCCTCTGGGTGTCAAGATGATGTGAGAGAAGAAATTTTGTGTTTATCTTGGTCTGAGGTGGAATAAAAGCTATTTCTTTGACGTGACCGTCCACTTCCGGTACTCTGAAGCGCGCGACTTGGAAGTGGGATTGCCTTCTGTTTTGCTGCCGTTATGGACGACAACTATCTCCGGCTCGGATTTTATTTGATACATGTGACCATATCATCGTAATGTATGTTTTTTCAATATAGTTTAATCAGATTATTGAAATTTTTTCGGGAGTTTTGCCGTGTTCCGTTCTCTGACTTTGTTTACGTTGGAGAGATCCGTGCCACTCGGCTAGTGCCCATGCTAAATGAAGAGGGAAAGTTGCCATTCTGAATCCAAACAACGACTCATCTGGACAAAGGACACCTTGTTCAACATTCTGATGAAAGATCAGCAAAAGTAAGACCCAATTTATGATGATATTTCATATATCTGTCGTGCATGTGAACTGGTCGTGGGCGCCCAAGTGTTTCTGGCTATTGTGGCTACGCTAATATAGCGCTACATTTTGTTTTCGCTGTAAAACATTTAATAAATCGGAAATATTGTCTGGAATCACAAGATGCCTGTCTTTCAATTGCTGCACACTATGTATTTTTCAGAAATGTTTTATGATGAGTAATTAGGTATTTGACGTTGGTGTCTGTAAATATTATGGCTGCTTTCGGTGCAATTTCTGATTGTAGCTGAAATGTAAACTATGGTTTATACATGAAATATGCAAATTTTTCGAACAAAACATATGCTATACAATAAATATGTTATCAGACTGTCATCTGATTAAGTTTTTTCTTGGTTAGTGGCTATTTATTTCTTTATTTGGTCGAATTTGTGATAGCTAGTGATGGAGTAAGAAACTGATGGAGTTAGAAAAGTGGTGTCTTTTGCTAACGTGGTTAGCTAATAGATTTACATATTTTGTCTTCCCTGTAAAACATTTTAAAAATCGGACATGTTGGCTTGATTCACAAGATGTGTACCTTTCATATGCTGTATTGGACTTGTTAATGTGTGAAAGTTAAATATTTTAAAAAAATATCTTTTGAATTTCGCGCCCTGCACTTTGAGCTGGATGTTGTCATAAGTGTACCGGTGTCGGGCTTGCAGCCCAAACATTAAAAACACATCTGACTTTTGAACACTTGTGCTTGTTTTTTGACAAATAAAATCATGTTTATATAGAAAGTACTTGGCTTTGAAAGCATGTTTAAAACCTCCTGGCTCACCGATCCCTTTAGCGGGATAATTTTTGTCAACATCCGCTGAATTGCAGAGCGTCAAAATCAAATTAAATTATTATTTTATTTTTTTCATGAAATCACAAGTGCAATATACCAAAACACAGCTTAGCTTGTTGTTAATCCACTTGACGTGTCAGATTTAGAAAAAAAGCTTTACAGCGAAAGCAAACCAAGCGTTTATGTGAGGACAGCTCTCAGTAGTCAAAACATTACAAACAGCTAGTAGCAAAGTAACTTGGTCACGAAAGTCAGAAAAGCAATAAAATTAATCGCTTACCTTTGATGATCTTCGGATGTTTGCACTCACGAGACTCCCAGTTACACAATAAATGTTAGTTTTGTTCGATAAAGATTATTTTTATATCCATAAACCTCCATTTGGTTGGTGCATTTTGTTGAGTAATCCACAGGCTCGTGCAGGTCACGACGGGCAGACAAAAATTCCAAATAGCATCCGTAAAGTTCATAGAAACATGTCAAACGTTTTTTATAATCAATAATATTTCAACCGGACGGTAAACTTTTCAATACAAGAGAGAAAGAAAATGTCTCGCTACCAGTGGTGCACGCATGAACAAATCTAAGGACATCTGGGTGTCCACTGACGTGATGTGATCATTCTCGCTCATTTTTCAGAATAAAAGCTTGAAACTATGTCTAAAGACTGTTCACACCCTGTGGAAGCCATAGGGAAAGGAATCTGGTTGATATCCCTTTAAATGGAGGATAGGCTTGCAATGGAACAGAGTAGATTCAGAAAAACAGCATTTCCTGGTTGGATTTTCCTCAGGTTTTCGCCTGCAATATCAGTTCTGTTATACTCACAGACCATATTTTGACAGTTTTGGAAACTTTGGAGTGTTTTCTATCCTAATCTGCCAATTATATGCATATTCTAGCATCTGGGCCTGAGAAATAGGCAGTTTACTTTGGGAACGTTATTTATCCAAACATCAAAATACTGCCCCTAGAAAGTACTTGGCTTTGAAAACATGTTTATGTAGAAAATACTTGGCTTTGAAATCATGTTTAAATAGAAAGTACTTGGCTTTGAAATCATGTTTAAATATAAAGTACTTGGCTTTGAAATCATGTTTAAATAGAAAGTACTTGGCTTTGAAATCATGTTTAAATAGAGAGTACTTGGCTTTGAAATCATGTTTATATAGAAAGTACTTGGCTTTGAAAGCATGTTTATATAGAAAGTACTTGGCTTTGAAATCATGTTTATATAGAAAGTACTTGGCTTTGAAAGCATGTTTATATAGAAAGTACTTGGCTTTTCCTTGATTTGGTGACAGGATTAGCACCCATTAGTGTGGTGGGGGGCTGTGACAAAAGAGGCAGTCGGTGCTGTAAAAATGGTGTGAGGTGTGAGTGTCAGGCTAACGGCATGGCATATCTCAGGCTGGACACATTGGCAGTCAGGATCTCTAGTCTCCACCCCCATGGTTCCCCATAATCCAACAGTCGGTTGAATAACCCTCTTTTGAGAGTTCAGAGACAAAACACTTGAGTTCTTACGACTGGCGTGGAAATGACCTGCGTCTTCAGAGGTGTTAGGATGATTAAGTTTAGGGGTCTGAAACTAGTGGATTTGGTGCAGTGTGTAAAGTATTAAACTTAGTCTCCGTCTTGAAACGGCACCCTATTCTCTATTTAGTGCACTTCTTTAGACTAGGGTTCATAGTGAATAGGGCCCATAGTAAATAGGGCCCATTGTGAGTAGGGCCCATTGTGAATAGGCCCATAGTGAATAGGGCCCATAGTGAATAGGGCCCGTTGTGAAAAGGGCCCATAGTGAATAGGGTCCATGGTGAATAGGGTCCATAGTGAATAGGGCCCATAGTGAATAGGGCCCATAGGGAATAGGGTTCATAGTGAATAGGGTCCCTATGGGCCAATAGTGAATAGGGCCCATAGTGAATAGGGCCCATAGTGAATCGGGTCCAAAGTGAATAGGGCCCATAGTGAATAGGGTTCATAGTGAATAGGGTCCCTATGGGCCAATAGTGAATAGGGCCCATAGTGAATAGGGCCCATAGTGAATAGGGTCCATAGTGAATAGGGCCCGTAGTGAATAGGGCATGTAGTGAATAGGGCCCATTGTGAATAGGGCCCATAGTGAATAGGGTCCATAGTGAATAGGGTCCATAGTGAATAGGGCCCGTTGAGATTAGGGCCTATAGTGAATATGGCCCGTAGTGAATAGGGCCCATAGTGAATAGGGCCCATAGTGAATAGGGTTCATAGTGAATAGGGTCCCTATGGGCCAATAGTGAATAGGGCCCATAGTGAATAGGGCCCATAGTGAATAGGGTCCATAGTGAATAGGGCCCGTAGTGAATAGGGCATGTAGTGAATAGGGTCCATTGTGAATAGGGTCCATAGTGAATAGGGCCCATTGTGAATACGGCCCATTATGAACAGGGCCCTTTGTGAATAGGGCCCATAGTGAATAGGGCCCATAGTGAATAGAGTCCATAGTGAATAGGGCCCATAGGGAATAGGGTTCATAGTGAATAGGGTCCCTATGGGCCAATAGTGAATAGGGCCCATAGTGAATAGGGCCCATAGTGAATAGGGCCCATAGTGAATAGGGTCCATAGTGAATAGGGCCCGTAGTGAATAGGGCATGTAGTGAATAGGGCCCATAGTGAATAGGGTCCATAGTGAATAGGGCCCGTTGAGATTAGGGCCTATAGTGAATATGGCCCGTAGTGAATAGGGTCCATAGTGAATAGGGTCCATAGTGAATAGGGCCCATTGTGAATAGGGCCCATTGTGAATAGGGCCCATTGTGAATAGGCCCATAGTGAATAGGGCTCATAGTGAATAGGGCCCGTTGTGAAAAGGGCCCATAGTGAATAGGGTCCATGGTGAATAGGGTCCATAGTGAATAGGGCCCATAGTGAAAAGGGCCCATAGTGAAAAGGGTCCATAGTGAATACGGCCCATAGTGAGTAGGGCCCACAGTGAATAGGGTCCATAGGGAATAGGGCCCATAGTAAATAGGGTCCATAAGGAATAGGGTCCATAGTGAATAGGGCCCATAGGGAATAGGGTCCATAGTGAATAGTGCCCATAGTGAATAGGGGCCATAGTGAATAGGGTCCATAGTGAATAGGGTCCATAGTGAATAGAGCCCATAGTGAATAGGGTCCATAGTGAATAGGGTCCATAGTGAATAGGGTCCATAGTGAATAGGGCCCGTTGAGATTAGGGCCTATAGTGAATATGGCCCGTAGTGAATAGGGCCCATAGTGAATAGGGCCCATTGTGAATAGGGCCCATTGTGAATAGGGCCCATTGTGAATAGGGCCCATTGTGAATAGGCCCATAGTGAATAGGGCTCATAGTGAATAGGGCCCGTTGTGAAAAGGGCCCATAGTGAATAGGGTCCATGGTGAATAGGGTCCATAGTGAATAGGGCCCATAGTGAAAAGGGCCCATAGTGAAAAGGGTCCATAGTGAATACGGCCCATAGTGAGTAGGGCCCACAGTGAATAGGGTCCATAGGGAATAGGGCCCATAGTAAATAGGGTCCATAAGGAATAGGGTCCATAGTGAATAGGGCCCATAGGGAATAGGGTCCATAGTGAATAGTGCCCATAGTGAATAGGGGCCATAGTGAATAGGGTCCATAGTGAATAGGGTCCATAGTGAATAGAGCCCATAGTGAATAGGGTCCATAGTGAATAGGGTCCATAGTGAATATGGCCCGTAGTGAATAGGGTCCTTAGTGAATAGGGTCCATAGTGAATAGGGCCCGTAGTGAATAGGGTCCATAGTGAATAGGGTCCATAGTGAATAGGGACCATAGTGAATAGGACCCATGGTGAATAGGGCCCGTAGTGAATAGGGCCCGTAGTGAATAGGGCCCATAGTGAATAGGGCCCGTAGTGAATAGGGCCCGTAGTGAATAGGGCCCATAGTGAATAGGGTCCATAGTGAATAGGGCCCGTAGTGAGTAGGGCCCACAGTGAATAGGGTCCATAGGGAATAGGGCCCATAGTAAATAGGGTCCATAAGGAATAGGGTCCATAGTGAATAGGGCCCATAGGGAATAGGGTCCATAGTGAATAGGGTCCATAGTGAATAGGGCCCGTAGTGAATAGGGCCCGTAGTGAATAGGGCCCATAGTGAATAGGGTCCATAGTGAATAGGGCCCGTAGTGAGTAGGGCCCATAGTGAATAGGGTCCATAGGGAATAGGGCCCATAGTAAATAGGGTCCATAAGGAATAGGGTCCATAGTGAATAGGGCCCATAGGGAATAGGGTCCATAGTGAATAGGGTCCATAGTGAATAGAGCCCATAGTGAATAGGGTCCATAGTGAATAGGGTCCATAGTGAATAGAGCCCATAGTGAATAGAGCCCATAGTGAATAGGGTCCATAGTGAATAGGGTCCATAGTGAATATGGCCTGTAGTGAATAGGGTCCATAGTGAATAGGGTCCATAGTGAATAGGGCCCGTAGTGAATAGGGTCCATAGTGAATAGGGTCCATAGTGAATAGGGTCCATAGTGAATAGGACCCATGGTGAATAGGGCCCGTAGTGAATAGGGCCCATAGTGAATGGTCAAACGTAGAGAACTATTGTGAAAGAAAAATGACGTGTTTACCTGATTTGTTTTATATTGATAGTTAACAAATAGTAAGACATCTCTGTTCTATTGATGCTGTGTTTCTGTAAAGGGATGGTTTCCACTCTAGTTTCCTGCACTTAGTCTGGACGAATGGTCAAGGAAGATGGGTTTTGCTAGAGATAACTTCAGCTGACAATTAATTTACAGCCGGGCATTCCGTAGACAAGATGTGGTGGTGTGTGACTCGAGAGATAGAGATAGCCTGGAAGAGTTTAGAACAATCCCTCATTGTCTCTAATCATCCTGGCATCTGGGAAACTAAACCGGGTTTAGCTGACCACAGGATTGTGGTGCCATCCTGGGTGACCTAGCCATGACTAAGCATCTTTAGTGTCAGCTCTATAAGAACTCTGCGTTGTCTGTAAAGGTTAAGCTCTCTGCAACACGCACTTCAGAGCGTGCTGTCAACAAAAGCTTCATTATTGCAAATAATTCATCGATATTAAATAAAGATGATTTGTTTGAAGAAATTACAAAATCTCTCTTTCCACGACACTATGTAGGGATTAGGATGCTGTTCGGGATGCAACCTCGCCCTCTTCATCAAGAGGTGTTTAGTTCAATACTCGGCCTCTTCATCAAGAGGTGTTTAGTTCAATACTCGGCCTCTTCATCAAGAGGTGTTGAGTTCAATACTCGGCCTCTTCATCAAGAGGTGTTTAGTTCAGTCCTCGCCCTCTTCATCAAGAGGTGTTTAGTTCAGTACTCTGCCTCTTCATCAAAAGGTGTTTAGTTCAGTACTCGCCCTCTTCATCAAGAGGTGTTTAGTTCAATACTCGGCCTCTTCATCAAGAGGTGTTGAGTTCAATACTCGGCCTCTTCATCAAGAGGTGTTTAGTTCAATACTCGGCCTCTTCATCAAGAGGTGTTTAGTTCAATACTCGGCCTCTTCATCAAGAGGTGTTTAGTTCAGTCCTCGCCCTCTTCATCAAGAGGTGTTTAGTTCAGTACTCTGCCTCTTCATCAAGAGGTGTTTAGTTCAATACTCGGCCTCTTCATCAAGAGGTGTTTAGTTCAGTCCTCGCCCTCTTCATCAAGAGGTGTTTAGTTCAGTACTCTGCCTCTTCATCAAGAGGTGTTTAGTTCAGTACTCGCCCTCTTCATCAAGAGGTGTTTAGTTCAATACTCGGCCTCTTCATCAAGAGGTGTTGAGTTCAATACTCGGCCTCTTCATCAAGAGGTGTTTAGTTCAATACTCGGCCTCTTCATCAAGAGGTGTTTAGTTCAATACTCGGCCTCTTCATCAAGAGGTGTTTAGTTCAGTCCTCGCCCTCTTCATCAAGAGGTGTTTAGTTCAGTACTCTGCCTCTTCATCAAGAGGTGTTTAGTTCAATACTCGGCCTCTTCATCAAGAGGTGTTTAGTTCAGTCCTCGCCCTCTTCATCAAGAGGTGTTTAGTTCAGTACTCTGCCTCTTCATCAAGAGGTGTTTAGTTCAGTACTCGGCCTCTTCATCAAGAGGTGTTTAGTTCAGTACTCGCCCTCTTCATCAAGAGGTGTTTAGTTCAGTACTCGGCCTCTTCATCAAGAGGTGTTTAGTTCAGTCCTCGCCCTCTTCATCAAGAGGTGTTTAGTTCATTACTCGGCCTCTTCATCAAGAGGTGTTTAGTTCAATACTCGGCCTCTTCATCAAGAGGTGTTTAGTTCAGTACTCGGCCTCTTCATCAAGAGGTGTTTAGTTCAATACTCGGCCTCTTCATCAAGAGGTGTTTAGTTCAGTACTCGGCCTCTTCATCAAGAGGTGTTTAGTTCAGTCCTCGCCCTCTTCATCAAGAGGTGTTTAGTTCAGTACTCAGCCTCTTCATCAAGAGGTGTTTAGTTCAATACTCGGCCTCTTCATCAAGAGGTGTTTAGTTCAGTACTCGGCCTCTTCATCAAGAGGTGTTTAGTTCAATACTCGGCCTCTTCATCAAGAGGTGTTTAGTTCAGTACTCGGCCTCTTCATCAAGAGGTGTTTAGTTCAGTCCTCGCCCTCTTCATCAAGAGGTGTTTAGTTCAGTACTCAGCCTCTTCATCAAGAGGTGTTTAGTTCAATACTCTGCCTCTTCATCAAGAGGTGTTTAGTTCAGTACTCGGCCTCTTCATCAAGAGGTGTTTAGTTCAGTACTCGGCCTCTTCATCAAGAGGTGTTTAGTTCAGTACTCGGCCTCTTCATCAAGAGGTGTTTAGTTCAGTACTCGGCCTCTTCATCAAGAGGTGTTTAGTTCAATACTCGGCCTCTTCATCAAGAGGTTGTTTAATTCAGTACTCGGCCTCTTCATCAAGAGGTGTTTAGTTCAGTACTCTGTCTCTTTAACCTGTTAGGCTGGCTGGCCCGACACCGGTACACTTATGACAACATCCAGCTCAAGTGCAGGGCGCGAAATTCAAAAGATATTTTTTTTAAATATTTAACTTTCACACATTAACAAGTCCAAGACACCAGATGAAAGATACACTTCTTGTGAATCAAGCCAACATGTCCGATTTTTAAAATGTTTTACAGGGAAGACAAAATATGTAAATCTATTAGCTAACCACGTTAGCAAAAGACACCACTTTTCTAACTCCATCAGTTTCTTACTCCATCAGGTGCTATCACAAATTCGACCAAATAAAGATATAAATAGCCACTAACCAAGAAACAAATTCATCAGATGACAGTCTGATAACATATTTATTGTATAGCATATGTTTTGTTTGAAAAATTTGCATATTTCATGTATAAACCATAGTTTACATTTCAGCTACAATCAGAAATTGCACCGAAAGCAGCCATAATATTTACAGACACCAACGTCAAATACCTAATTACTCATCATAAAACATTTCTGAAAAATGCATAGTGTGCAGCAATTGAAAGACAGGCATCTTGTGATTCCAAACAATATTTCCGATTTATTAAATGTTTTACAGCGAAAACAAAATGTAACGCTATATTAGCATAGCCACGATAGCCAGAAACACTTGGGCGCCCACGACCAGTTCACATGCACGACAGATATATGAAATAACATCATAAAGTGGGTCTTACTTTTGCTGATCTTTCATCAGAATGTTGAACAAGGTGTCCTCTGTCCAGATGAGTCGTTGTTTGGATTCAGAATGGCAAATTTCCCTCTTCACTTAGCATTGGCACTAGCCGAGTGGCACAATTCTCTCCAACGTAATCAAAGTCAGAGGACGGAACACGGCAAAACTCCCGAAAAAATGTCAATAATCTGATTAAACTATATTGAAAAAACATACATTACGATGATATGGTCACATGTATCAAATAAAATCCGAGCCGGAGATGTTAGTCATCCATTACGGCAGCAAAACAGAAGGCAATCGCACTTCCAAGTCGCGCGCTTCAGAGTACCGGAAGTGGACGGTCACGTCAAAGAAATAGCTTTTATTCCACCACAGACCAAGATAAACACAAAATTCCTTCTCTCACATCATCTTGACACCCAGAGGAAGGCGTATGGAGTGTACGTAGACTCCTACGTGTCATGACCATGTATAGGCAGGAAGTTGAAGAGAGCATATATTTCTGACATTCTACTTCCTGGTCAGGAAAAGTGCTGCCAAAGGAGTTCTGTTTCACTCAGAGAAATAATTCCAACGGTTTTAGAAACTAGAGAGTGTTTTCTATCCAAAAAGAATAATAATATCCATATTGTACGAGCAAGATTTGAGTAGGAGGCCGTTTGAAATGGGCACGATTTCACTGGCTACTCAACACTTTGCCTTGCAGCCATAAGTTAACTGAATTAACACTAGGCTATAACTCAAAAACAGCTTCCCTCACGTAACTACTACCAACCAATAAGTCCTCTCCCTAGTGAATCCCCACATTAATAAACAGTTACTGAATCAACTACCTCACTATACTCTGGATGAGGCGTACAAATTGACCACATTTGGTTTCCCATTTGAGATTGTTATGGGTACGCTGTGTGATAATAATGTGTGTGTGTGTCTCTCTGTGTGTGTGTGTCTCTGTGAGTGTGTATGTGTGTATGTGTGTGTGTGTGTGTGTGTGTGTGTGTGTGTGTGTGTGGGTGTGGGTGTGTGATGCATCTAAATGTATGATTTAACAGTAAATATCCCCCAGCTATAGCCTTATAAGACTTTAATGGAACCTGACGTTCTCTGCCTTGGTGAGACTGAAACCAATATAACCTGTAATACAGCTCTCTCTCTCTCTCTCTCTCTCTCTCTCTCTCTCTCTCTCTCTCTCTCTCTCTCTCTCTCTCTCTCTCTCTCTCTCTCTCTCTCTCTCTCTCTCTCTCTCTCTCTCTCTCTCTCTCTCTCTCTCTCTCATTCTGTATTCCACAACCACAACAATAAATGTCATCAAGATAATGGACACCCTTGGCACATGTTGTGTGTGTGTGGGGGGGGGGGGTGTAGCAGAGGGAGAGATGGAGAGGCAGACGGGAGAGAGGCAGGGGAGACATAAGGGGGGTAGAAAAGCAGAAGAGGGAGAGGCAGAGGGGGGAGGAAAGACAGAGGGGGGAAGACATGGTTGGGATGAAAAAGCGGGGAGGGAGGGGGGAGACATGGGAGATGGAGAGGAAGGGTGGCAGAGAGGGTGAGTGAGACGGGGGAGAGACAGAGGGGGTGGGGGAGAGATGGGGGTATGGAGAGACAGAGGGTGAGAGCGGGGGATACATGGGGGTATGGGTAGGAAGGGTGGCAGAGAGGGTGAGTGAGACGGGGGAGAGACAGAGGGGGTGGGGGAGAGATGGGGGGTATGGAGAGACAGAGGGTGAGAGCGGGGGATACATGGGGAGATGGAGAGGAAGGGTGGCAGAGAGGGTGAGTGAGGGGGGAGAGACAGAGGGGGGAGAGACAGAGGGGGTGGGGGAGAGATGGGGGTATGGAGAGACAGAGGGTGAGAGCGGGGGATACATGGGGGTATGGATAGGCAGAAGGGGGAGAGACAGGGGGAGCAGAGAGAGAGAGAGCGAGAGAGAGAGAGAGAGAGAGAGAGAGGGGTTGGCACATTTTTCAGAAATAAATTATCTCAACAGAGAAAAATGGCCTCCTGTATGGTACCTATATCCCCCCCCCCCCCCCCCCCCCCCCCCCAGAATCCCCATACTTTAATGAAGACAGCTTCTCCATCCTGGAGGGGGAAATCAATCATTTCTGTGGTGACCTAAATGCCAGAACTGGACAAGAACCTGACACCCTCAGCACATACCTACCTGGAGGTGACAGCATTCCCTCCCTCATATCACCCCCTAGGCACAACTACGGTAACATAACCAACAAAAACGGGTCAAAACTCTTGCAGCTCTGTTGCACGCTGGGTGTGTACATAGTCAATGGTAGGCTTCGAGGGGACTCCTACGGTTGGAACTGATTAAGAAATGCTATAGATGGAAGGAAAGTAGTGTGGAATACTGAAAAATAAACAATTAAGCAACAACAAATTCAATCCCTTTTAGATAACTTCCCGGACAAAACGTTTCACTGTAATAGTGAAGGTGTAAACATAGAAGTAGAAAACATAAACAGTACATCTGATCTCTCAGCTTCCCTATCAAAAAAAAATTTATCAAATAAAAATTATCAGACAATTAACAACAATGACAAATGGTTTGATGAGGAATGCAAAAACCTAAGAAATAAATTGTTGAACTCGAACTTACTATGGTGAATCACTAAAACATTACAGAAATACACTACAGAAAAAGAAGGAACGGCACGTCAGACATCAGCTCAATGTAATTGAAGAATCCATCCCGAAGCGGATCCATTGTTCGGACCACCACCCAGGACATTGGATTTAATCCCAGAGGCCGACCCAAAACAACGTTGCCGCAGGAGAGGTATACGGAGTGGCCTCCTGGTCAGGCTTTGAAGGCATGCACAACACCCACCGCATCCGAGAATACTTCTCGCCAATGTCCAGTCTCTAGACATCAAGGTGGACGAAATTAGGGCAAGGGTTGCCTTCCAGAAAGACATTAGAGATTGTAACATTCTCTGATTCATGCAAACATGGCTCTCTCGGGATATGTTGTCAGAGTCGGTACAGCCACCGGGTTTCTTCATGCGTTGCGCGGACAGAAATAAACATCTCTCTGGGAATAAGAAGGGCTGGGGTGTATGCATGATTAATGACTCATGGTGTAACCATAACAACATACAGGAACTCAAGTCCTTCTGTTCACCAGACCTAGAATTCTTTACAATCAAATGCCGACCATATTGTCTCCCAAGAGAATTCTCGTCAGTTATCGTAACAGTTGTGTATATACACCCTCAAGCAGATACCACGTTGGTCCTCAAGTAACTACACTGGACTCTTTGTAAACTGGAAACCATATATCCTGTGGCTGCATTTATTGTAGCATGGGATTTTAACAAGGCATATTTGAGACAAAGGCTACCTAAATTCTATCGGCATATTGATTGCAGCACTCGAGCGGGCAATACACTGGATCACTGCTACTCTAACTTCTACAATGCATACAAGAACCTACCTTGCCCTCCCTTGCCCTCCCTTCGGCCAATTCGACCACAACTCCATCTTGCTCCTACCGTCCTATAGGTAGAAACTCAAACAAGATGTACCAATGACTAGAACCATTTAACACTGGTCTGACCAATTGGAATCCATGCTTCAAGATTATTTTGATCTCACGGACTGGGAAATGTTCTGGGCAGCCTCAGAGAATAACATCGATCTATATGCTGACACGGTGAGTGAGTTTATAAGGAAGTGTATAGAAGATGTTGTACCCACTGTGACTATTTGAACCTACCCTAACCAAAAACCATGGATGGGCAAGATTGAAAGCGCGAACCATCGTATTTAACCATGGAAAGAGGACTGGGAATATGGCTGAATGTAAAAAGTGTAGTTTCTCCCTCCACAAGGCAATTAAACAAGCAAAATGTAAGTATTGGATAAAGTGGAGTGGCAATTTTTACAGATGGGAAATTGAGAGCATCCTGTCGGGCTGTATCAACGCCTGGTACGGCAACTGCCCCGCCCACAACCGCAGGGCTCTCCAGAGGGTGGTGCGTTACGCAAAACACATCACCGGGGGTAAACTACCTGCCCTCCAGGACACCTACAGCACCCGATGTCACAGGAAGGCCAAAAATATCATCAAGGACAACAACCACCCGAACCACTGCCTGTTCACCCCGCTACCATCCAGAAGGCGAGGTCAGTACAGGTGCATCAAAGCTGGGACCGACAGACTGAAAAACAGCTTCTATCTAAAGGCCATCAGACAGCAATCACTAGCTCAGAGAGGCTACTGCCTAAATAGAAATATATTAGTCACTTTAAGCAATGCCACTTTAATAAGGTTTACATATCTTACATTACTCATCTCATATGTAGACTAAGCAAAAAAAGAATTGTCCCTTTTTCAGGACAATTAATATCTAACAAGTAATATCTAACAAGCAATATCTAACAAGTAATATCTAAGTAATATCTAACAAGCAATATCTAACAAGCAATATCTAACAAGTAATATCTAAGTAATATCTAACAAGTAATATCTAACAAGTAATATCCAACAAGTAATATCCAACAAGTAATATCTAACAAGTAATATCTAACAAGTAATATCTAACAAGCAATATCTAACAAGCAATATCTAACAAGTAATATCTAACAAGTAATATCTAACAAGTAATATCTAACAAGTAATATCTAACAAGTTACACAACATATACCCATTACACACAAATCTAAGTAGGAATGAATTAAGACTATAGAAACTCAGCACCAAAAGAAACGTCCCTTTTTCAGGACACTGTCTTTCAAAGATAATTCGTAAAAATCCAAATAACTTCACAGATCTTCATTGTAAAGGGTTTAAACACTGTTTCCCATGCTTGTTCAATGAACCATAAACAATTAATGAACATGCACCTGTGGAACGGTAGCTAAGACACTAACAGTTTACAGACGGTAGGCAATTAAGGTCACAGTTATGAAAACTTAGGACACTAAAGAGGCCTTTCTACTGACTCTGAAAAACATCAAAAGAAAGATGCCAAGGGTACCTGCTCATCTGCGTGAACGTGCCTTAGGCATGCTGCAAGGAAGCATGAGGACTGCAGATGTGGCCAGGGCAATAAATTGAAATGTCCGTACTGTGAGACGCCTGAGCCAGTGCTACAGGGAGACAGGACGGACAGCTGATCGTCCTCGCAGTGGCAGACCACGTGTAACAACACCTGCACAGGATCGGTACATCCGAACATCACACCTGCAGGACAGGTACAGGATGGCAACAACAACTGCCCGAGTTACACCAGGAAGGCACAATCCCTCCATCAGTGCTCAGACTGTGTGCAATAGGCTGAGAGGCTGGACTGAGGGCTTGTAGGCCTGTTGTAAGGCAGGTCCTCACCAGACATCACCGGTAACAACGTCACCTATGGGCACAAACCCACCGTCACTGGACCAGACAGGACTGGCAAAAAGTGCTCTTCACTGACAAGTCGCGGTTTTGTTTCACCAGGGGTGATGGTCGGATTCACGTTTATCATCGAAGGAATGAGCGTTACACCGAGGCCTGTACTCTGGAGCGGGATTGATTTGGAGGTGGAGGTTCCGTCACGGTCTGGGGCGATGTGTCCCCTGGCTCATACAGGGAGCAAACGTCACAAGGGCTTTTCTCACAGCGGTCTGGACAGGGCAGTGTGTGTGTGTGTGTGTGTGTGTGTGTGTGTGTGTGTGTGTGTGTGTGTGTGTGTGTGTGTGTGTGTGTGTGTGTGTGTGTGTGTGTGTGTGTGTGACAGGACAGACACAGTCAGACACACAGCAGATCTTTTTAGTTCCTTTGCCCTGCCGTGACGTGTTTCCCAGGGGAACACGGGACAGCAAAACCTGTCACAAAGGATATCGTAAGATAACCCAAGGACGCATTTCCTGACTGCATCTCAAATGGTGCCAAGTTCCCAATGAAGTGGACTACTTATGACCAGTCTAAAATGGGCCTGTAAAGGGCCTGTATAGAGAATAGGCTGTCATTAGGATACTAGTTTATATGGAATAGGGTGTCATTAGGATACTAGTTTATAGGGTGTCATTAGGATACTAGTTTATAGGGTGTCATTAGGATACTCGTTTATAGGGTGTCATTAGGATACTAGTTTATATGGTGTCATTAGGATACTCTTTTATAGGGTGTCATTAGGATACTACTTTATAGGGTGTCATTAGGATACTAGTTTATAGGGTGTCATTAGGATACTAGTTTATAGGGTGTCATTAGGATACTAGTTTATAGGGTGTCATTAGGATACTAGTTTATATGGTGTCATTAGGATACTCTTTTATAGGGTGTCATTAGGATACTACTTTATAGGGTGTCATTAGGATACTAGTTTATAGGGTGTCATTAGGATACTAGTTTATAGGGTGTCTTTAAGATACTAGTTCATAGGGTGTCATTAGTATACTAGTTTATAGGGTGTCTTTAAGATACTAGTGTATAGGGTGTCATTAGGATACTAGTTTATAGGGTGTCATTAGGATACTAGTTTATGGGGTGTCATTAGGATACTAGTTTATAGGGTGTCATTAGGATACTAATTGATAGGGTGTCATTAGAATACTAGTTTATATGGAATAGGGTGTCATTAGGATACTAGTTTATAGGGTGCCATTAGGATACTAGTTTATAGGGTGTCATTAGGATACTAGTTTATATGGTGTCATTAGGATACTAATTGATAGGGTGTCATTAGGATACTAGTTTATAGGGTGTCATTAGGATACTAGTTTATAGGGTGTCATTAGGATACTAATTGATAGGGTGTCATTAGGATACTAGTTTATATGGAATAGGGTGTCATTAGGATACTAGTTTATAGGGTGTCATTAAGATACTAGTTTATATAGAATAGGGTGTCATTAGGATACTAGTTTATAGGGTGTCATTAGGATACTAGTTTATAGAATGTCATTAGGATACTAGTTTATAGGGTGTCATTAGGATACTAGTTTATTTGGAATAGGGTGTCATTAGGATAGTAGTTTATAGGGTGTCATTAGGATACTCGTTTATAGGGTGTCATTAGGACACTAGTTTATAGGGTGTCATTAGGATACTAGTTTATAGGGTGTCATTAGGATACTAGTTTATAGGGTGTCATTAGGATATTAGTTTATAGGGTGTCATTAGGATACTAGTTTATAGGGTGTCATTAAGATACTAGTTTATAGGGTGTCATTAGGATACTAGTTTATAGGGTGTCATTAGGATACTAGTTTATAGGGTGTCATTAGGATACTAGTTTTTAGGGTGTCATTAAGATACTAGTTTATAGGGTGTCACTAGGATACTAGTTTATAGGGTGTCATTAGGATACTCGTTTATAGGAAGTCATTAGGATACTAGTTTATAGGGTGTCATTAAGATACTAGTTTATAGGGTGTCATTAGGATACTAGTTTATAGGGTGTCATTAGGATACTAGTTTATAGGGTGTCAGTAAGATACTAGTTTATATGGAATAGGGTGTCATTTGGATACTAGTTGATAGGGTGTCATTAGTATACTAGTTTATAGGGTGTCATTAGGATACTAGTTTATAGGGTGTCATTAGGATACTAGTTTATAGGGTGTCATTAGGATACTAGTTTATAGGGTGTCATTAGGATACTAGTTTATAGGGTGTCATTAGGATACTAGTTTATAGGGTGTCATTAGGATTCTAGTTTATAGGGTGTCATTAGGATACTAGTTTAAAGGGTGTCATTAGGATACTAGTTTATAGGGTGTCATTAGGATACTAGTTTATAGGGTGCCATTAGGATATTAGTGGGGGGCCCCGTGTGGCTCAGTTGGTAGAGCATGGCGCTTGCAACGCCAGGGTTGTGGGTTCGTTTCCCACGGGGGGCCAGTACAAAAAAAAACAAAAAAAACAACAAAAAAAGTATGAATGTATGTACTTGTAAGTCGCTCTGGATAAGAGCGTCTGCTAAATGACTAAAATGTAAATGTAAAAATTAGTTTATAGGGTGTCATTAGGATACTAGTTTATAGGGTGTCATTAGGATACTAGTTTATAGGGTGTCATTAGGATACTCGTTTATAGGGTATCATTAGGATATTAGTTTATAGGGTGTCTTTAGGATACTAGTTTATAGGGTGTCATTAGGATACTAGTTTATAGGGTGTCATTAGGATACTAGTTTATAGGGTGTCATTAGGATACTAGTTTATAGGGTGTCATTAGGATACTAGTTTAGAGGGTGTCATTAGGATACTAGTTTATAGGGTGTCATTAGGATACTAGTTTATATGGTGTCATTAGGATACTAGTATATAGGGTGTCATTAGGATACTAGTTTATAGGGTGTCATTAGGATACTAGTTTAGAGGGTGTCATTAGGATACTAGTTTATAGGGTGTCATTAGGATACTAGTTTATATAGAATAGGGTGTCATTTGGATACTAGTTTATAGGGTGTCATTAGGATACTAGTTTATATGGAATAGGGTGTCATTTGGATACTAGTTTATAGGGTGTCATTAGGATACTAGTTTATAGGGTGTCATTAGGATACTAGTTTATAGGGTGTCATTAGGATACTAGTTTATATGGTGTCATTAGGATACTAGTTTATAGGGTGTCATTAGGATACTAGTTTATAGGGTGTCATTAGGATACTAGTTTAGAGGGTGTCATTAGGATACTAGTTTATAGGGTGTCATTAGGATACTAGTTTATATGGTGTCATTAGGATACTAGTTTATAGGGTGTCATTAGGATACTCGTTTATAGGGTGTCATTAGGATCCTCGTTTATAGGGTATCATTAGGATATTAGTTTATAGGGTGTCTTTAGGATACTAGTTTATAGGGTGTCATTGGGATACTAGTTTATGGGGTGTCATTAGGATACTAGTTTTTAGGGTGTCATTAGGATATTAGTTTATAGGAAGTCATTAGGATACTAGTTTATAGGGTGTCATTAGGATACTAGTATATAGGGTGTCATTAGGATACTAGTTCATAGGGTGTCATTGTGTCACGGATTCCCCCGGTAGCGCTGCTCATTCCATCAGCTCCGGAGGTCTAAGGACCTGTTTGACGTCCACATTCAGTACAGTACCTACAGGCCTCCTCTAAGGAGCTGTTTGACTTCAACATTATTTATTATGGCTCTTGGGTCAACGTATAGTGTAAAATCTGTTCAATCATTTTTACACCAGTGTTAGGCAGATTGTAAACATAGGCCTCTGTCACGTCGGCCCCCGTTCCTCCTCTCTGGTGCTCGAGGGCGCCAGGCTGCCCGTCATTGCGCACACCTCTTACCATCGTTCCGCGCATGTCACCATCGTTAGAATAACTGGACCAAAGCGCAGCGTGATCTAGGATCCACATCTTTTATTACTATGTGAAACTCAAAGCAAAACAAAACAATAAACGAGCAAACGAAACGTGAAGATGCTATAGTGCTAACAGGCAACTATACGTAATCAAGATCCCACAAAGCACAAAGGGGAAATGGCTGCCTAAACATGAGGCCTGGACTCCATCGCTTTATTGATTGACTCTTCTATATCTGTCTGTTCTTCAGTTTCATCCCTTTCATCCCTGTTTCCCTTGTCCAGACGCTGTCCGTTTTTTGTTTCGTGTCTGTAATTTATTAAATATTCACTCGCTGTACTTGCTTCTCGTCTCCCAGCGTCTGTCCTCACAGCCTCAGCGTACGGACGTAGACGTATTGATGGAATTTAACTGTCACTTCTCCTCCTCCCCTGCTCCCTTCTCTTCCTCCTCATCCTCCTCTTCCACCCCTCCCTCACTCCTCCCCATTCTCC